>NW_024967715.1:0-720 GCF_019238085.1 Lagopus leucura
CCCATAACCCCATAACCGCCCCATAACTGCCCCACAAACCCCATAGCGCCCCACTGTGCCCCATAGACTCCATAGCGCCCCACAGATCCCACAACGCCCCATAAACCCCGATCTGCCCCATAAGTACTCCTGCACGATGAGCTCTGCGCATGCGCACCGGCGGCATGTCTCCGCGACGCTCTTTGACGTCATCAGAGCGCGCCGCGCGGCCACGTCCTCTGGCCTTCCGTACTGCTCTACCGTGACATCTGCGCATGCGCGGTGACGGCGCCACGCCGTGTCGTCATCAGAGCGCGCAGCGGCGTTGACGTCATCTCCCCGCGCCCGCACCGGCTATCCGAAAGCGGAGGGTCTGCGAGCCGCTTCCTTCTCCCCCACCCCCCGCCATGGCGCCTCGGCGGCGCTGCGGAGGGGTCGGGAAGCAGCGGCCGGGCCCGGAGGCGGTGGAGGCGGCTCTACGGGAAGCGACGGAGCTGTTCCCGAGGCGTTCGGCGGCTCTGCCCCCTCTGGTGCTGCGGCACCAACTGTACGGGCTGGCGGGGGATCGCACGGCGGTGGATCGGCATTTGGTGGGTAAGGGGCGGTGACGTCATCACTGTGCGACGGAACTCCCCCCACCCCGTCCGGGCAGTGGAGTGGCGTTTGGTGGGTGAAGGGTGGATGTTGACGTCATCACTGTGCGACGGGAATCCCCCCCCGCGCGCCCGGCGCAGCTGTGGA
>NW_024967715.1:730-1450 GCF_019238085.1 Lagopus leucura
CCCATAACCCCATAACCGCCCCATAACTGCCCCACAAACCCCATAGCGCCCCACTGTGCCCCATAGACTCCATAGCGCCCCACAGATCCCACAACGCCCCATAAACCCCGATCTGCCCCATAAGTACTCCTGCACGATGAGCTCTGCGCATGCGCACCGGCGGCATGTCTCCGCGACGCTCTTTGACGTCATCAGAGCGCGCCGCGCGGCCACGTCCTCTGGCCTTCCGTACTGCTCTACCGTGACATCTGCGCATGCGCGGTGACGGCGCCACGCCGTGTCGTCATCAGAGCGCGCAGCGGCGTTGACGTCATCTCCCCGCGCCCGCACCGGCTATCCGAAAGCGGAGGGTCTGCGAGCCGCTTCCTTCTCCCCCACCCCCCGCCATGGCGCCTCGGCGGCGCTGCGGAGGGGTCGGGAAGCAGCGGCCGGGCCCGGAGGCGGTGGAGGCGGCTCTACGGGAAGCGACGGAGCTGTTCCCGAGGCGTTCGGCGGCTCTGCCCCCTCTGGTGCTGCGGCACCAACTGTACGGGCTGGCGGGGGATCGCACGGCGGTGGATCGGCATTTGGTGGGTAAGGGGCGGTGACGTCATCACTGTGCGACGGAACTCCCCCCACCCCGTCCGGGCAGTGGAGTGGCGTTTGGTGGGTGAAGGGTGGATGTTGACGTCATCACTGTGCGACGGGAATCCCCCCCCGCGCGCCCGGCGCAGCTGTGGA
>NW_024967716.1:0-2647 GCF_019238085.1 Lagopus leucura
AACACCACCGACTTCTCCAGCTCTCTCTCAACGATCTGGAAGTTGAGCAGAAATCGGGTTTGGTTTTGGTTTTGGTTTTGTTTTGCCAGCGATTTCGGCCGGACGGTAGGAAATATCACTGCTCCACAAGATGCCAGGCCGTGCAACGGGCTGCACAGGGAGGCGAGGAGTCGCCGAGCCTGCGGGCGTTCAAGGAACGTTTGGGTTTTGCGTCGAGGGACGAGGATCGGCGGGAGCTGCTGGTGATGGGAGGCCGCCGCGCTGGGCGATCTGATGGATCTCTTCCAACCTTGGGGATCCTGTGATACCAACGATACACAACCGATAACCAACCCAACTCTTCTTGCTTTCTCCCACCGCTCACCTCCTTCCAGATCCGGTAGTGGCTGAGGAAGCAGCCCAGCTCTCCCTTGGTGAGCGGCCGGCCGTGGTACGGATCCTTGTAGCCCGGCAGCATCTTGATGCCCAGAGCTTCCACCTCGCTGCTGTTCATGGCTCTGCAAAGCAGCACGACTGCGCTCAGCGCCCAACGCGAGCTCAGCGAGGCCCCACGGAGCGATGAGGGCAGCATGGAGAGCCGGGCTGAAGCCAACGGGATGAGGTTCGACGAGGCCAAGCACCACCACCGCCCCACACAGCGCTGCAGGACTGGGGTGGAATGGCTGGAAGACTGCAGAGGAAATGGAGCTGGGGGTGTTGGTCGGTGCTGGGCTGAACGTGAGCCGGCAGCGTTGCCCAGGTGGCCAAGAGGACCAACGGCAGCCTGGTCTGCATCAGGAACAGGGCAGCCGTCGGCCCCCCGTGCTCAGCTCTGCACCCAGCTTTGGGCTGCAAGAAAGACATGGAGGCCCTGGAACAGGTTGAAAGAAGGGCAGCAAAGCTGGGGAGGGGTCTGGAGCACCGCAGGGCCCCATAGGGGCGGCTGAAGAAGCTGGGGATGTTCAGCGTGGAGAAGAAGAGGCTCAGGGGGGACCTTATGATCTACAGCTGCCTGCAGGGGGGTTGTGGGGAGCTGGGGGTCGGCCTCTGCTCTCATGAAGCAGTGACAGAAGGAGAGGGAACGGCCTGAAGCTGCGCCAGGGGAAGATTGAGGCCGGGCGTTAGGAAATATCACTGCTCCAAAAGGTGGTCAGGCACTGCGATGGTGCGCAGGGAGGTGAGGAGTCACCGAGCCTGCGGGCATTCGAGGAGCGTTCGATTTCGTGCTGAGGGACGAGGATCAGTGAGAGCTGCTGGTGGCGGGAGGCCGTTGCACCGGGCATCTCCCTTTTCCAACCCCAACGACCCCTCCTTCACACTCACTTCCCATCCACCGCCTCCACCAGCTTGCAGGCGATCTCCTGCTCGTGCAGCGTGCGCAGCATGCGCTCCCTGCGGTCGGCGCGGCGCTTCAGGTTGATCATGAACACCTGGGGCAGAAAGGCAGCTCCTGCACAACCACCATCCAGCTGCCCAGAACAGGGGCAGGGGTCCCTCGGTCCCCCCCTGGTTTGCTCACCTCATCGAAGCCCATCTTGTCGGGGCTTTTGGGCGGGACAGAGAGGTACCGCGAGGGCTCCGCAGGAGGGTTCTTCACTGCAAACAGCAAAGAGGTGCCTCAGATTTGCTGCTCTGTTCCAAGAAGCGAGAGCCGCAGCAGAGAGCCCAAAACCATCCCCCAAAATGTGCCTGACGCTTTGGCACAACGCGACGCGGCCGCTGCGAGCTTGGGCAGCAGGAATTGCAGGCATTTATGAGCTGGAAGGAGAAATCGTGGAGAGCAGCCCTGCGGAGAAGGACCCTGATGGAACGTGAGGCAGCAGTGTGTGACTACAGCTTGGAAACCAATGGGAGCCTGGGCTGCATCAGCACAGGGGGGGCAGCAGGGACAGGGAGGTGACGGCCCCCCTCTGCTCTGCCCTCTGCCCCATCTCCTTTACTCCAGGCTGAGCAGACGCGGTTCACTCAGCCTTTCTCCATAGGGGAGATGCTCCAGGCCGTTCGCCATCTTTGTGGCCCTCCGTCAGACTCTTTCCAAGAGATCCCTGTGTTTTTTTTTGTACTGGGGAGACACAGGACTGCAGATGAGGCAGAGTAGAAGGGGAGGAATCTTCTTCCATCAGCTCAGAGGTGGCAGCGGGGACAGGGAGGTGACGGCCCCCCTCTGCTCTGCCCTCGTGAGGCCGCATCTGCAGGGCTGGAGCCCCCAGGACAAGAAGGGCAGGGAGCTGTTGGAGAGGGGCTGGAGGAGCCACAGAGATGATCAGGGGCTGCAGCAGCTCCCTGTGAGGACAGGCTGAGGGAGCTGGGCTGGAGGGGGAGGAAGAGGAGGAGGAGGAAGGAGGAGGAATAGAAGGAGGCAGAGGAAGAGGGAAGAAGTTGAGGAAGGGGAGAAAGAAGGAGAAAGAGAGGAGCAGGAGAGGAGGGAGAAGAAAGGAGAAAGAGCGCCAGGTGGCCAAGAGTCCCAGGTGAAGAGTCGCAGCTCCCCCCCACCAGCATGGGCTCGGTCAGCACGGAGAAGAGGAGCTGGGGGCGAGCGCATTGCAGCCTGCAGCGCCCGAAGGGAGCCTGCAGCCAGGAGGGGAGTCAGCTCTTGGCAAGGGGAGACGGCAGCAGGACGGGGAACGGCTGGGAGCTGAGGGAGGGCAGCTGGAGGCTGGAAGTGCTG
>NW_024967717.1:0-1279 GCF_019238085.1 Lagopus leucura
CACCCCATAAGTGTGACACCTGTGCTTATGGCACCCGTGTCACCCCATAACTGCGTCACCCGGCTTTGTGGGACCTGTGCCACCCCATATCTGCAACACCTGTGCTTATGGACCCATGACCACCCCACAGCTGTGCCACCCGTGCTTATGGGACCCGTGTCACCCCATAACTGCGCCACCCTGTTTATAGGACCTGTGTCACCCCACAACTGTGACACCTGTGCTTATAGGACCTGTGTCACCCCATAACTGTGACACCCGTGCTTATGGCCCCTGTGCCACCCCATAAGTGTGACACCTGTGCTTATGGCACCTATGTCACCCCATAACTGTGACACCTATGCTTATGGGACCTGTGCCACCCCATAACCGTGACACCCGTGCTTATGGCACCCGTGTCACCCCATAACTGTGCCACCTGGCTTTATGGGACCCATGTCACCCCATAACTGTGACAGCTGTGCTTATGGCCCCCGTGCCACCCCATAAGTGTGACACCCGTGCTTATGGCACCCGTGTCACCCCATAACTGTGCCACCTGGCTTTATGGGACCCGTGTCACCCCATAACTGTGACAGCTGTGCTTATGGCCCCCGTGCCGCCCCACAGCCGTGCCCCCCGTCTCTGTGGGACCCGTGCCGCCCGCCCCGCGCCCCCTACCCGGTCCAGCCGGCTCTCGTCCATGGACTTGGAATACTCCTTCAGCTTGTACTCCTCGCGCTCGATGTGGGAGCTCTCGATGTCGGCCGACAGATGCGGCATGTTGGACACCCAGGCCACCGTGCGCTCGGCCGCCGGCATCACGGGGTTCAGCGTGGACGGCGTCTGCGAGGCCTGGGGGCAGGGGGCACAGCGGCACCCCGACTCGTCCCCATGTCCCCATGTCCCCATGTCCCCATGTCCCCATGTCCTCATGTCCCCATGTCCTCATGTCCTCATGTCCCCATGTCCCCACACCTGCTCTGCCCCCATCTCAGCCTCCGCCTCCCCTTTGCATCCCCTCCCCCCTTCTTTTCCCCATGTCCCCACTGTCCCCTCCATGTCCCCAACTCATCCCCCATGTCCCCATTTTGTCCCCCTGTCCCCTTCATGTCCTCCACGCCCCCTGCACACATCCCACTTGTCCCCCATGTCCATCGTGTCCCCCCCCGCCCCTATTGTCCCCACACCCCCCCCAAATGCCCCCCTGCCCCCATTGTCCCCCACCCTCCCCCAATCGCCACCCCCCATGCCCCCCACCCCCATCGTGCCCCCCACTTCCTGCACCCCCACCCCCCCA
>NW_024967718.1:0-54258 GCF_019238085.1 Lagopus leucura
CAGCCAATGAAAACGATCCTTGCCACAGGCTTTGTTTTTTTTTTTTTATCATAAATTAGAAAACAACAAAAGCCTCATGTGTATGCTATGCTGGAGGAGGTTTTGTGCAGAGAACGTAATGTCACACCTCGAAACTCTGCTACAAGTTTTTCTGACACAGATTAAATGTGGCATGAGGACATTAAAGCCCTTTCAACTGCAAAAATGATTAAATTAGGGGAAATAAGGGCAGAGTTAAGTGTGAGTTTTCTCAGAACATTTCCAGAGGAGTTCTACTGTGAGCCAATGACTCCCCGTTCACAAACAATCTGTCAAAGGGAGGGTGACCTGCTAACGAAGCAGATGCCAGTAATGAGCAACTGAGGAACAAAGGGGACAGGCTGCAAAGGACAAATATGGAGATGTCCCCTGCCCTCCTGCATAACCATCAGTGGAATCTGAAGCTCTGTGCGTAAGTGTTAACGGCTCAGGAATCAAAGAATTACTAAAGTTGGATAGGACCTCTAAAGATCATAGAGTCCAACATCAACCCATCCCCACCAAGCCCATTAACCACATCCCTCAGTGCCACAAGTCCACGTTTCTTAAACACGTCCAGGAAGGGGCTCTGGGAATTGTTTGTCTGCTTAGAAAAATGGGCTGAGCCTCAGAAAGGAAAATATCAGAGCAATGGTGCAGCAATTCCCAGTTAGCCCCAGCAGCCCATCACTGCTTTGTAAAATAAAGCTAAGCGTGGGGCAGGAAGACCAGCAATAGCAGCCTCCAGACACAGAGTGCTTATGGACGAGGAGTCTTCAGCCTGGAAACTGAAGGGACACATGAGAGAGAACACTTCAAGACGATTACAGCGAGAATTTAAGACAAAAGTCTTTGCTCTCTCTCTTGTGGCAAGACCTGGGGGTCATTCTTTGTGCCTCCATCCCCCTTTTCTCTTTTGAAAAGGCTTTTTCAAGCCTTTGCTGCTGGCTTCTGCTGGTAACAGGGCATGAGGCTACAGAGATGCTGGCCTGATCCTGCACAGCTGTTTGCCACGGGGTGAGCTGGCCCCAATGCCCTCTTCAGGACCCCAGGACCTGCTGCCATTCCCACCGCACGATGGAAGACATCACACACCTGCACGGATCCATACCTTTAGATCCTGCTCCTCCTCTTCTATTTTTGGTGCCGCTTGTGCTTTGACTTTCTCCTGGGGCTCCTCAGACTCTGCCTCTTTGTCTGAAGGCCCATCAGCTGCTTCCATGCTCACAGCTGCAGAGGAAAAACAAGAGGTGAGCCTGTTTGTCACAGTGCTGCCCGTGCTCCTCATACCACACTGGGGAGCCAAAGCCAGGGGCCTCTTTCCTATGAAAAAAGGCTGAAATTAAAAGCAGAGAGGGTTGCAGCCCCTGTATGTCAGGTGGTCAGTACCTTTCTAGAAAAAACACACAGGACTCAGTGCCACAACACTGTGCAGCTGCCACAACACAGGAATGAGGAAGAGGAACAAAGAAGAAATGCTGAGTGCCAGCAGCCAAGTGACATCGTTGAACTCCTGCAGCTTAATTACTTGCTAGGAAGAATAGTATCAGACAGTAAAAGACCGAGACAACTGTCAAAGAAGAGCTCCCAAAAGCTGTCAAGATGGTAAGGCTTTGTTTGGGCTACATCGCAGGACAGCAGCAACTCAGTACCTGCCCACGTGCCAGGGAGGAAGTTTTGCAAGGAACTCCAACCAGAACCAGTGTTAAAAAAAATAAAATCACACTCCTGATGCATCCTGGTGTTCAGCTTCTTTTGCTACCCCACAGCAGCAGGATGCAGGTTAAACTAACAGCTTCCTGTTCCCCAGATGCCAAGTGGGAAAACTGCAGCACTGCAGGACAGTTGGCTCTGGGCACCATCTCCTCTGAGCCTGTGAGGCACGAGGAAAGACCCTGCAGCCAAATCTTCCCTCCAAGGGCAAACACCACCACCGACCATTACACCTCAGGGTTGCAGCAGCCCCCAGGAGGGCTCATGCTGATTCCTGCTTCAGCAGAACACAGCCTGCTACAAGCTTGGGGTGCTTCTACACCTGTTCCTGTGCTGTTCCCCCAGACGTAGCAACAGAACTGGTGCATGTTAGGGAGAGCTGCTCTGGAGGGGCCGGGAGTGCTGGGGAGCCTCCAGCAGAGTGCAAGCTGTGGCGGAGCATTAACAGCCACAAGCACATCACCTCCATCAGGCTACAAGTTCATACAACGCTCTGCAACACCTGCCTAATACAGATCTCAGAAAGACCACGGCTCAGTGTCTCCTTGCTGCATAGAGAGCTAAGGGGAGCGTGAGCAACCCCACTGCTGCTCAGGCATTAAACTCAATGCACCTTACACAGCACACTTCTTGCAGGAAGGAGTTGCTTCTCACAGCAAGGCTCAGTCAGTCTCATCTTTTCTACACAGCACAGCCAGATGGCTCTTGGGGGCACCTGAGCGGCATGAGATGTGGCTACTGTTACCCAGGGACAAAGAAACAGAACTTAAGAAGTGAGGTAACAGCTCCTGATATATCACTGTTAGGATTTATAACATCCTAACAGAAGCCGCAGGGCATGAAGCCAAAATTACGCTTTTACATTCTCTTTTCTACTAACACATTAAGCGTTAGCACTCTCCTAATTACTCCACTGGTAGGCTAAAGGACAGGATTTGGCAGAGCAGCAGCTCTTCCCCCGAACTCCCACTGGCAGCTGGGCTGTGCATGACACCGCTGCCAGTCACCCCTGTGCCCTGTCACCTACCTCACCTCCTGGCTCCACCGTGCGCCTCAGGCAAGCCCCATCTTCGGGGAGGAGAAGCCCCGGCAGGAGAGGGCTGCAGCATTTCCGAACACCCGCTCCTCCCTCCGAAGGGAGCCTTTCAAATTACCTGCTTCTCCCACCTCTGGGCTCTCCCGGCCCGTTTTGCTGGAGCCTCGACTAGCAGAATCAGGGCTGGCAGCTCCCGCAAACAGTTTCCACTTCCCCCGCTTTGAGGCCAGCCTGCGGGTTGCATCCTGCGAGGCAGACTGGCTCCCGTCAGAGAGCGGGCTGGAGCCTGAAACGCTGCCATCTCCTTCCTCCAAAGCACGCAGCTCTGCCTGTGGAGACACGAGATGGTGAGCAGCACTTCAGGGATCCCAACTGCCCCAAATACGTGTCACGCATTTATATTCTTATATAGAAGAATTGCTCTAATTAGAATGTGGCGTAAAGGCAAGCGAACAGGAAGCAACAGCTCTAGAACTGCCAGCAGAGCATCTGCGTGAAGCTGTACTATCAGCTCCCAGCTCTGTCAGCAGCACAGGACACAAAGAGCACCCCTCACAAAAGATTCAGGCTGGGATGGGAGCAGCTACTACTGATGCCTGGTTTATTTATTACTAGCCATTCTTTGAATTTTTTCCTGTACCAAATTACCTTCTTTCTCTCCAGCACTATCTCCAGCTCAAGCGTGTCTTGCTCTTCCTCCTCCTCCCCGCTCTCGCCTGACTGCACCACACTGCACAGCTCCTCCTGCAGCGTGTCCTCCAGGGGATCCTTGCCCGTCTTGGGCTCTTCAGATGCAGCAGGCATCTCCTCTGCTTTCACCTCCTCTTCTGGGGGCGGCTCAACTTCTTCTTTGCAAATCACCTTTCTCCTCCAGCGCTCCTCTTCCTCCTTCACCACATCCGGCACAAGTGGTGCCAGGAGGGCCGCTGCCACCCCTTTCTTCTCCTCTTCGCTGTTGGAGAGTGCCTGCACTCCTTCATTTACTTCCTGTGAGGTTTGAGTGCTGTATCAGTGGCTCCATATGCCCCCAGACTCAAGTGGGGGCTCAGGAACATAGCAGAATGCCTGCTACTTGGCTGCTCAAACTCACCTTCTTCACCTCCCGCTTAGCCCCGGGTCTGGCAGCACTTACTGGACCTGTTTTCTCCTGTGCCAAGGGCTCAGCAGCTGCTGTGAAGCTCCCATTGGTGCCCGCTGCCGTACTGCTGAAGAAAAAAACAAGTGAATGGTCAGCACAGGGATGCAGCCCCTTCTCTCCCTCTTTCCCTCCTAGCCTGGATGCGCTCTCACCTGGCCTGGTAGTGTTGCAGGCCCTGCACCTGGGCTGCCAAATACTGCGGCAGCTCCCAGGTCACCTCATTGCTCTGTGTGTTCCAGTAGTAGTAGCAGCCGGTGTTTTCATCCCACACCTCCTGCCAGTCACCCATCTCCAGTTCTCCCACTGTCAGGGAACGAGAACAAGCAGGTCACTCATAGGACCGGCACCCCTACACTGCGTCTAAGTCACCCCACGCGGTGCTCACCTCCTGCTAGCGAGCACTGCGTGTCGTACTGCCACTCAGGGGCCACGGCTGCATCCGTGCCATTGGGGGCGGCGATGCCCGTGGCCGTGCCAGACTCCTTGGGCTCTGGGCGGGGAGGGGTGGGAGGCGGGGCAGCAGGGGTGGGCTCGGCTGGCTGCACGGGGGCCGTGATGGCGTCGATCTCCTTGAAAAATCAGCGCAGTCAGGGAGCGTAAGGGAGAGCTGAACGGCGCGGGGGTAAAAGGAAGGCGGGAAGCTCCGCGCTTACCGCCAGGAAGTTGGCCAGCGTGCTGTCGATGTCGGCTGAATTGTTTCCATTGGCACCGGCGGGGCGTGCCGGCTTTTCGGCGCCTTCCCCCTCCTCGTCGTCGCTGTCGGCGTAGGCGCCCAGCAGGCACAGCCCACCTGGCAGCGGGGGTACCCTCAGTCGGGCGGGGAGGCCCATCCGAGCCCTCCCGGCGCCGTCGGAGAAGAGGAACGGTCCCTACCTGTGGGTTTGACGGCGGCGGACGCGGGAGGCGGCGGGTTGGGAGCGCTCCGGTGAGGCTCCGGCACCGCCTCGGCTTCGTCTGCGGAAGAAAAGAGGGAACGAGTCCGCCGAGGGCCCCAGAATCGACGAGGGAAGGGCGGGGGATGAAAGGCGGGGGGAGCCGCCCCAGCCGACGGCCGCAGCCCCGCTCGGAGGCCGCGCCAGGCCTCGCCCCGCCAACAAAGCGGCCCCTCCTTTACCCGGCTCCGACCCCGACTCCGTCCCTTCCGCCGCTTGCCCCGAGGGCCCCGCGTCCTCCCGGCGCGGCCCCGGCGGGGAGAGCTGCAGGATGGGCCGGCGGCCCGGCGCGCTGCGGGACTTCTTCCCCATGGCGGCGGCGGCGCGGAGGGAAACGGCCGCGCGGAGGGGAGCGGCGTGACGTCACGACGTCACCTGGCGTCACGACGTCGCGCTGCGTCACGACGTCGCTGGGGGCGGCGCTCCCGCCCCGCGCCTGCGGTCGCCGAGGTAGAGCCTGTCGTCGCACCGCTCTTAACAACTGGCTTTTATTAAAGTTCAGCCAAAACGACAACAATAAATAAAAGAAACACGGAGAACTTCAACGGATGGTGCGGAGAACAAGGGAGGGGCACGGCTGCGGTGATACCACACCAAATGGATGCTGTGGCACCCCAAAGTAGCCGCAGAATGGGAAAAAGGAGTGAAAAGAGCACCCAGCTGCCATCATTCCGCAGGGAGCTGTCCCTGGGCACTGAGACCATGCTATTTGCACCGGTACAGACGATCCTGTGTGGCCATGCTGACCTTCTGGTGGTAATCCTCCATCTTGTCACACAGCTTCTGGAAGAGCTGGAAGGAAGGAGTAAGGCTGCTCTGTGAGAGCCCTCCACTTTATCCACACCTGCCCCAACCTTGGCTGCACGTACCAGGGCGTTGTTTGGGTTGGCAGAGCTCTCCCGCAGTGCCTGCAGCAGCTGGTCGATGGCAGTATAGGGCAGCCACACCATGGGGGCCGTGGCCGACAACGGGAACTGCAGGGAGGAAGAACCTTTATACCACGCTGCCCCAACTATGTTCTCCTGCCCGTACCAGGATTCACGCGGAGAGGCCCAGTATTCAGTTCAGCTCACCTCGATTCCAAAATATTCGTGCCCTTTGCCCAGCACAGCATCCACATACTCCAGGACCAAATCCCCTGCCTCTTCCAGCAGGTTGTAGTTCAGGTAGAGACGCAGCAGCGCAGCAGCATCCACTTTCTGCAAAGAGCCCAAGAACCCCTTCTGAGCCTCTGACCAGGCACAGAGCCCCTGACACATTCCCGGGGCTGAGAAGTAACAAAGCTGGCGCCTCCTTCGGGAAGTGATCTCCGGCTGCTTTTTTGGCCAAAGCAGCACAGGAGGCACGCTGCACAGTGAGGCTGTTCTCACCTTGTAGCTGTTAACGAGCCAGGTGGGCAGAGGGATGCCATGTGCCAAGAGCTTGTTGATGACACAGCGATGGTACAGGCTGTTCTGGGACGGGTAGCGCTCCAAGTAAGATGAGAGCAGCCGCCAGGCTTCATCTGTAGCACTGCAAGGCAATATTTCTCTCAGCACCCTGCCAGCATCCTCTGAGTGGCTGCAGTGCCACAGGGCATTCCATGAACCCATCCTGCTGCTCAATGTCTGCCTTCTACAGCCACCTCAAGCCCTCAATGCAGTCACCATACAAGGTTTTAGGAGCCTCTGGCCTTTCACAAGGCTTTAGTCTCCAGTCTTTGGGGTAAAGAAGCCTCTCCTCTGTTCCTCTCCCCCACAGCTGAAGATCTACCTGGACTCCTTGGTGGTAAACAGTGGTGGGAGCTGGTTTGATGCCAGCCACTTCCAACCCTCTGCCTGTGCTGCTTCCCCTCCCAGCTGGAGCTTGATGCACCTGAAAGACAGAAAGCAGTGCAGACCACGTCTTTGGGAGTCACAAGCAGTGCCCGAGACAGGAGCTGGCTACGTACTTGAACGTGAGCCCCTCAAAGATGGGCGTCAGTGGCAGCTTGAACGTTTGGCACAGGGTGATGGAGGTGTCAAAGAGGCCAGCCTGGATGAGGAGGGCAAGTGCCTCCTCAGGCGTGGAATTGCCTGTGGGATGCAGAACCAGGTGAGCATCTCCACAGCCACAGCTACTGGGCTCAGCCCCATGCAGTTCCATGGGCAGAGCTCCAGCAGTACCATGTGGGTGACACGAGGAGGCTCCTCTGCACCTCTCTCACCTGCCAGTGCAGCTGTAGACAGGTTGTGCTGCACCAGAGTCAGACGGGTCCGGGACAGCACGTACTCCCTTTCCAAATCCTCCAGTTTCAGGATTTCGATTTGGCGTGTTGCTGTAACAGATGGATGCAAAGGGACCTCAGCATTTAAAAAAAGAACAACGGAAAAAATCTCCTTTGGCAAGATGGCATCTACAACCCTGTGCCATCCTCAGAGCGCTCACACCAGAAAGAACCGGGAGGAACTGGGTTTTGCTGCCCTAAAGTGTGCATATTTCCTTGTCACAAATGTTCCACTCCTCATCTGTCAGGGACACAAATTCCTGAGTCACCTTGTGTTTAGAAACAGCTGCTGCTCTGCCTGCCCAGCATGTGCTACAAAGGAGTTCATTTGAAAGTTATTGTTTTAAAAATATCTGACCTGAAACTTTTCTAGAGTAATGCTGAGGATTACTCCTGCCCCATGCTTTGGCAGACACAAAACAGAAACCACACCAGGAGAGATGAGCCACACCAACAGGACTCCCAAGAGCACGAGCAACAAGAATTTCAGAGAACTAGGAACTGCCTCAAAAGGGCTTTGTTACAACTTATTTTCACAAACACATCTAAGCATAAACACATAAACAAAACCACATCTAACTGCAGAAAGAGTAGGAACACAAAGTCCTTGTGGGAGAAGTGCTACATGGCAGCACACTGCAGCTAGGAGATGCTAACTCTAATGGACTGCATGTGCTTACAACCCCCAGATTATAAACCTGTCAGAGACGAGCCTCCACGAGGCAAGGGGAAAAGCTGTGGGAATGCAGGAGATGGGAAGAAGTCAGTAGCAGGCACTTACTGGGGACTGCAGCACACTCCCCATCGTGGCTTCTCTTTGGGGATGCTCCAGGCCGCTCGTACTTGCAGGAAAGAAGTACAAAAAAGGTTGATGCCCAGCTGGTTTCTGAAGGACAAATAAGCACAATACACTCCAGCCCTCAGCTCTCCTCTCAAGCCCTGATTTGAATGAGGAATATGCAACCGTGCAACTGCTTATCAGTTCAGGTTACGTTTCCTTATCTCTGGCTATCAAACACAGCGCAGCGCTGACTTTTCAGGATACAGCCACTTCCTCTCCACAAAGAGATCGGAAATACAAACCATGTTTCTGTAATCCTCCCCTGGACTGGAATTTCAGCTGTTCGGTCTCCCTGAGATTTGACTTATCTTTAACAAGAGGTGCTACTTTGCTTCCTGTGGAACTCGCAGGTTACAAATACTCTCTGCACTATCACAGCCACATTTCTCATCAAGCTGCATGCGCAAGAATTTTGGAAGCAACCTCCCCAAGCACAGATCTAAACGTCCCTACAGTCTGAGGGCAGAGGGCTGGTGACAAACTCACAGATCCCCTACCATAGCTCCAGACACTGGCTGCGCTATCCAGGCGTACTCAGGGCGGATGAGCCGTAAGCAGTTAAGGGCTGTGAGGAAACAGTTGCTCTGCTTCTGCAGCCCTTTGAGCGTCCGCACCTCGCGGCCCAGGCGCATGCCGTACTCAAACATCACCGTGCCAGCTGAGGAGAGAAGGGGATGCATCAGCTGCGCCATTGTTGGGACGAGGCGAACGGGACAGGGCCGCTCCGCCCCACACCTCACCCTTGCGGTAGTTGTGGCGGTAGATGTGGAAAGCGTAGAGCAGCTCGTAGTAATTGTGGGTCATCAAGTCCGCTGCTCGAGCGTGGGACTCTATGATCCCCACAACCTGCGACGCAAAGAGGCTCAAAGAGGTCAAAAATCCTCTCTGAAGGAGTTGCGGCCCCCCCTCCTCCCAGAGCAGGTTAATTAATTACCTCATCATGGAGATTGATGTAAGGGAACTCTACCAGGTCCTGGAGCTGGGAGCGCTCGCAGAGCACAACCACTAGCTGGCGCAGACAATCCAGCTGCCTGCGGAGGGAAAGCATAGCCCTGAGCTGACCCACCATCGGGATGCAGGCTCTGAGCCGCCAGCATGCTGCTTTGGGATGAGAGCCAAAGGTTTACTGGCTCCAGACCAAGAGGTCCCTTCAGGTTTCTCCTGTGTTGGCAACAAAGGCTAGCAGAACGTCTCTCTGCGCTGCTTGCGTTGCTCAGGAAGGCAGCCTCCCACCCCCAGCTCTGTTTGGTGAGGCTTTCTGTGGCCCCCAAACTAAATCACAGCTCCACTTTCCAGAGAACCTCATCTCCAGCTTCTAGCCCCTCCTGCCCACTGCACTCTCCCCAGCGGCTGTGAAGCTTCCTCTGCACAGCTCATTTTAAGGAGGTACACAAGACAAAATTCCATCCCAAGTCTCTTTCCTTTAGTAAACTACATTAATCAGACTCCTAAAGCCCTCCCAAATGTAATGCTGCATGCAGTTCTTCAGCCATTTTGTTTCTGTTTCTTTCTCTGAATAAGGCCCTGTGTTTTCTTTCAGTTTTCACCAAGGGGATGGTATTGCCAATTATAACCACTCTTACAAAAATTAAGTACGCCTCTTTAAAGGCATCTTTACACAGAACCTCTTAATGCAGCAGCCCTGCCCTGCAGTGCCTGCTTCCTTTTGCTTCAACACAAAAATTGAAAGAGGCAGGAGCTTCAAGACAAGTGAGCATTTAAGGGATAAAGCTGTCACCTACCTGCTTCGATCTGGGTTTTGGATTAAGGCGATGTATGCATCTCTGTTGTGCCCTAAATCCAAGTGGTGTTTGAAGAGGCAAGTCCTCAAGGTAGCCTGAAAACACCACACAGCACAGAAGAGCACATTTCAAGTTACGCAACTAAGAACCAATTCCCGTGTAAGGTCCCTGAAGAAGCATCTTGGAGCAGAAGAAATCCTGTACCTGGGCTCTGCAGTCATCCACCGATTCCATGATGGCCAGAGAAGCCAGCTCGATGACCAGCTCTGGTAAGCCAACCATTTCCAACAAGCGCAGAACCTGCAAGTCACAACTCTAGCCATATGAGCAGTCAAGATACTTGGCCACTGTATCTTAAGTGGCTAGAGCAAAAAAAAAAAGAGAAGCATTTTGTTAAGTTGCAGAGGTGTGAACCAAATCCAACACAGCGGGTCCAGGCCTTACTGGATGAACAACCTTTACAGAAGTGTGAGTTTCCTGAACGTTTCATGGCTACAGGAAGCCATTGCAACAGAGGTGAACGATGCTGTCCCTGAGCAAACACTCTGCTTGATACAGAGAAAAGTTCCCTCTCCAGAGGCACCAGACAATCCTTGCGCTTCCTGGGCTTTAACAGCAGAGAATCTCTTACAAGGAGCTTAGATCCAAGCTTGCAGCCTGCCTGAACTATGGCATCATATGAGAAGATCCTATCTCAGTTTAAAGACATTAATTTTAAGTTGCGTCAAAGCAGAATAATCGTCCCTTAAAGCAGCACCTTACTTCTAGCCTGGACATGCCTGGCCCCCCCTTCCAGCAGCTGGATCTCACAGTCCCCTGCTGTTAGGAAGCCAAGAGGTGGAAAGTACCTAGCTTTTGCACTGTAGTCAGTCTCCTCGTGGTTATCCCCAAAACTAAGCTGGCATTTCCCAAAAAAAGTGTGTTTTTCAAGGTTGAAGTCACCTTCCCAAAAGCTGGGGGCCTCTCCACAAGCAGTGCTGGTGTGGAACAGCTCTGCACTGTTGGGGGCCACACACGCTGGGTGGGCTGAGCCATACCTTGTTGTAGTACTGCAGACGTGGGGTGGAGACCATCTCACCCTCCTCAGGCTGGATCAGCCTGTCCAAGAACTCCTCTTTTCCCACCTCAGAAGCAGCTTGGCAGAAGTAGTCCAAAGCCTGGAAGCACAGCAAAGAGCAGCTGCAAGTGTACCTCTGGGGACTGCCCCAGCCTGCTGTACTGGAGAAGACAGTGCCACCCATTTCAGCTTCATCCTACGGGTCCTGCTGGCCCCAAGCTGCAATAAGAACTGCCCTGACAGCAGGTCCCACTGTCCTCCCCCACCCCCCACTCCTGCTCCCTGCCCAGAGGCAGAGCTCAGATCGACGTTCCCTGAGCTACACAACAGAAACAAGGCCCTAGCAGCAAATACAACCGCAGTGCCTTACTTTGTGGCCCTCACCCATGACGAGGTAGCACCTGCCCATCATGAAGCAGCAGGAGCCCACGTTCACATGGCACCACGGCTGCAGCAGGCGAATGTATTCCTAGAGGGAAGGAAGAAGAGACGCTTTCATCACCACCTCTGGCAGGCTCATTTCCCAACCTCAACATCCCCTTGGAGTGTAGAGACAGACAATCTCTACAGCTTGCTTGAAATCTCTCCAATATCTGCAAGAAACACATCAAACTGCAGCCAGCATCCCAGAGAATCATGCAGAATGCCCGCTACAAACTGCTGTAGGAGCAGGGCAGGAGATGGAGAGCAGCCAGAGCACCAATTACAAGCTGCCAGGCGCTAGGTGGAGGGCAGTTTGCACCAGGCACACATCACAACTAAAAGCCATAGCACAGGGCAATGTAACTCACCCCGGCCCTGTGCCTGCTTCATCAAGATAACAAAGACTGAAAAATGTCATCATCATCATCGACCGGGAGGGAGCTAGAAGACATGATGAAGACTCAGTAGCTGGGAGAGTGCTGGCTGTTCTTTGCACTCAGAGAAGCAGAGCTGTGCTAAGCTTGCTGAGGTGCAGCAGGGAAAGGCACAGGGGAGCCAGGAGTTGGCAGCAAAGCCCAGGTTTTGCTGTCCCATCCCAGTCTCAGCAAGTGCAGCTCTGTGAAACACCATGCAATAACACATGCTCTGAGCATGGATTCCCTGCTCAGATTAGCCACCTACAACAGATAAATCCCACCCCGGACTTATTCACACACAATAAGCACCAAGGAGAGTTTTGGCACCCATTCCAGGCAGCACTTTGGTCACTAGACCTTCTCTGTGCCCGTATGGAACTTGCAGGGCGCTTCCTATATCTCCACCCCTATTTGGGTCACCGCATGCACGCTTGCAGTCAAAGCTGCTGTTAGCTCTCTGAGGTCAGTGCACTTAATCCAAGTTTACGTGACTGGCTGGGATCAGCAAGCCTGACAGAAGGCAGCGAAGAGGAGAAGTGCCCACTCCTGCAGAGTGGAAGTCTCTCGTACCTCCTCGAGGCAGGACACGAGCGAGGCAAAAGCAGTGTGAGGAAATTCAAAGCGTGCTCACACCACACGTGCACATATGCCAGAAGCAGAGCGATGCTGCCTGAACCGTCCTGGCATTTCCTGGCTCAGAAGAGCTGCAGATTTGACATTCTTCTTAGTAGCACGATGAGCACAAAAGAAAGCAATTCAGCCCCTGGGTAGAAGGGACTGCGAGAACAAGAGTTCTGCTAAACACAGGAGAAAAGTCTCTTTAGTAGCATCCTGCCTAGGCCTGAATGCCTCAGGGACTACCGTCAGTAATGGAACGAGGAGCATCACATGGCAACACAGACAAGAAATCACTCTTCAGCAGAGCACACGCAGCTGCAACCACCAAACCCCACAGCACACAAGAGGGGACAGCATGAGAAATAATCCCTGACACGCAGCTGTGGAGACACCCAAAAGAAAGAACAGTAACAGCACGTGGGAGAGCACAGTTGGTGATGGGAAGACAGATGGATGTTTCTTACACTGCTCTTCACCAGCAAGGACACCGAAGAAATGAGTGAGGCTTCCTGAAAATGCATTTCTGCTGCATCTCTAATCTGGTAGGCAAGGTGCTCACCATGGAACCACAGCTGCCTGTGGGCAGCTAGCAGTTGATGAGGTTAGGGCCTTGCTGTGACAGCCAAAGAAGTTCCACAGCATCGCGTTCTCGAGACTGTGCTCCTCCTTCAGCAGGGCATGTCACGATCCTGAGCACTTGTGCTTGAATTTTCTTGCAAAAAGATGCAAGAGGAAATAAGTAAGAAGACTATCTTAAACAAATCTACTACTGAACTGTGCTGCATTTTCCAAGTACAATATAATCAGCTAAAAAGCTCTTCTCTTAGCAGAGGCTGAGGCGGCCACTAAAAGGATGATGATAGATACAATATGGAAGTCAGTTGCAGAGGCAGGTTTGTGTTGATTCTCCTCCAAAATCTTGTTCCTTGTAGACCATTTCCTTCCCAGGAGAAACTTCTAGCCCATCACCTCCAAACTGGAGACATGGGAACAGAGCAGGTGGGAAGATCATTTTGTGCTTGACCTCAGAGGGCAGCAGCTACAGGAAAGCAGAAGCTCAAGACATGCAGATAGTTCTGGAGAGACTGCAGGTATTGAAGGGAAGAAAGGAAAAAAAAGGCACTCACCTGCAGCTGGGTGTACTGGCAGCTCCCCATCAGGCACTCTGGGAAGAGGAACCCAGGATTGCTGGGCCATCTGAGCAGGAATTAAGGAACAGGTCTGGTCCAGAGAGCTCAGAGTGTCGGGCTAAAACTCTGCACGTGCTCTTCTTCCATTTGTGGGGGGAAAGGACAGAAGATTAAGCTGCTCTTTCTACAGATCATTATTTTGTAATAAGATTTATCCATATTAGACCAAAACTATTAGCGTATCTAATCCACAACTGCCCAAATCTCGTTACCCTTCCAAATCTCCCAGCATCACACCTTGCCAAGTAAACCTGCCAGACAGAGCTCAGGGGCTTAAAGTCAAAAACTCAAATACCTCAATAGAACAGATTCCATGAAATCTTAAAATACCCACAAATCCCATTAACGCTTACAACAGCCACTTGTTTAGGAGACTCGACTTTGAAATTTGGGTGCAGGAAGTTTTTGGAATGAGATGGCCAACACACCGCCCCAGCTGCTCTCAGGACAGAGCCCCTGCATGTTGTTTTATACATAACCCCCCCCTCTTGTTACAGCCCAACAGAAAGCACAGCTCACAGCCAAGGATACAGGAGGGGCAGAAAGTCAGCCATTACTGTGGTGATGAGATGGGGCCAATTCAAACTCGTTTCAGCCAAAGAGGCGTTCGGTTGCAGGAAGAGTCGGGAGACGATGTGCTTTCTGGCCACTTCCTGAAAGAAGAGCTCCACGATTGTCTGAGGGCTGGATACTGAAATACAAGGTAAGGAAGCATGGAGAACAAGGCCTGCAACGGGTCTCCCAGGTTTCTACACACAGCTACTGTGCTGGGCTCATCAGCTTGAGGACCACAGGTAAAGCCGGAGCAAAACGGCAAGGACATTCCGTGCTCAGACGTGTGGGTATAGGATTTCTCTCCACTTCTAGTTAAATCAGAGGGAGCAGCAGGAGATCAGAAACCCACACGCTGCAGCGTTTATTAATTGCAGCTCGATTACAACACAAATAAAGGGCTGTGCTCCTCCCCAGCTGCACCATTTGCAATCCTTCTGCAGCTTTCCCCAGTGTTTTGCAGGGCAGTGCTGAGGGAGAGCCGATTTTGCTATCTGCTTCTCTCCAAATGCCTCCCTAAGCAGCATGATCTCTCATGAGCTAACTGTTTTCAATGCCTCTTTCCAAGCTGCCCCCTCCTTTCCATCTTCCCCACGTCTCACATATTTTTCCTGAAGCACAGTGACCAAACAGGACTTTCCTCATGAATAGGCCAAGCAATAACCCACAACACTGGCGAGCACACAAAGGATGTTTTCAATTTTGCTTTCAGGCACTGACATTTGCGTCAAAGGCAACTGCTCCCAAACTGAGACACCGACAGAGTTTGAACGCCGAAGATTGCAGCCCAGTTACAGAAAACACAAACCCTGCAGGGCTGTCAGCAAATGGAGAGAACTCCTCCTAAACTCCCTGCAGCCTGCTGCCTCCTCACTTTTTGCAGCTCCCTCTGAAGCGTTTCAGCCCTGAAGCACCACACAAATTAGTCACAGGCTCTGACTGCGCGTTCTCCTCCCTATCCTGCTCATCACCTCTCTCTGAAACCATTTCAAGGCACCTATCCCCCTAATTAAGTTGCTTCGTGATCTCCCCCGTTATGATTCTTCCCCGAAGATGCTAGCTGAAAGCATAATGACTTTATCTGGGGATTGCAGCAAGACATGAAATGTGAGCAGGTTATCAGCTGCAATTTCCCACTTAAGCTACTGGCTGTGAGCAGCACTCACACCTGAAATGCAAATTCTTGGAAGCACAAGCACATTTTGGGGAAGCATCTTCCATATTCTGCCCCTTCCCTAAGCTGCTGCTCCTGCTTGATAAAGGCCAGCGAGCAGGACAGGCCTAATGCAGCTGACTACGCTCCCTCCAATGTTGCAAGATACTTTGTTATTTTCAGTGCACAGCATGAACAGCAAAGGAGAGCTGCTCAAACACACCACCCGTTGGCTCTCTGCCTTTAGCATTTCCCTTGGGTGGCAGAGGAAAAAAAAGTTTAAGAATTCTATTTAACAAGAAACCGAGAGCTGGCAAACTGTAAACATCTTACCTAGCTTATGGGGTGTTTGAACAGTAGAGTCTGCTAACTCCAACACAGAGAGATGCTGCAGATTTGATTCCCTAGAGAAGAGAAAGCCATCAGCAAAGAGACAACAAAACACCTCCTGCCGTAATTGTACTCATTGTTCAACTCAAATCACTCCTACTGCTGAAGGCAACAGTGCACAGAACAGCAAGACCTCGCAGGGCAGATTTAGCACAAGGCAAGGAGTCAGCTCAAAACACAGAAGATGAAAGCCACCCTAGCACAAACTAACTCTGAGAGCAATACTCCCACAGCAACCACCACCATGCACTGCTGGAAAGGGGACTTCAGGTCAATTCTGAAGCAGCCTACAATCAAAGAGAGAAAGGGCAAGGCAGGGACTCACAACGTGTCCAAGGGGATGTCCAATGCCAGGCGCTGGCTGGCCCACCTGATCACATAGTAGGAGAGCAGCAGAGGGGAGGTGCGGTGCAGCAGGTCCTGAGATTGGAACAGCTGTCCCCCCCCCAGAACCACCTGCAAACAAAGCACAGGGGCTGATATGTCGAGAAGCTGAGCAACAACCCCTGCCCCTCGGTGCCAAGGGGTGAAGCAGAGACTCTGGAGGCCCAGATGCCATGGGGAAAATATGACAAGCGGAGTGATGTATGAACCAAGGTGCTTGGCACTGCTGCAATGAAACACAGTGAGATCACAGTTTCGCTGTGGCCACATCCAGGAACTGCATCCCTTCTGCTCAAGCCAAAGATGACACAGACAGTTTATACAGGAAGAACACCAATCCATGCTTGTGAAGGACAAGCATTTCAAGGCAGCAAAACGGCAGCTTCTGACCACACCACGTGCCTGGCTCCAGAAGGGCACCTTGCAACATGCTTTAAATGTCACTAAGACAAGCTTATCCAAGAAGAGGAGAAGGAGATTTCTTTTCACTGCATGACTGCAGCAGCACCTCCAGGTAAATAACACTGGTCTAAATAAATGACCCCTTTGCCCTGGGGGCTTGCTCCCCTCAAGTCACCAGCACCATTGCTTGCTCAGCCCCCCCAGCCAGCAGAATCAACCCTGCCTGGGCTACCCTATAAACACAGCTGCCATCGTGGCAGCTGCTGGCACTGGCTGGAACAGCCTCGCACGGAAAGCAAAACCACGGCCTCTGGGTAAATGCTGCTGCTGTGAGGCAGAAGAGCTGTGTGCTGCATTGCTGGATAACAAGGCTGCAATTGTCAGCCGTGCTGTGGGAGGGACGGGGACTGGATGGGAGAGCTGTGTGTGCTCAGGCAGCCCTGGTTTGGATGGAGGGCTGGAAACCACGTCCTCCTCCCTCAGAGTTTTGCTTCCTGGCTGTGCAGCATGGAAATGAGGAATTTGGGTACGAGTGGCGCATGCTTCCCTCCGGATGACAAAAGACACAGGAGAGAACAGGGCTTGCCCAAGCCTCAAGATAGATCCAACAGTTGCCAGTGTTTTGTGGGAAGAGAGGCAGCTGGCACCAGGCAACCCAGATGCAAAAGTTCAAAAGGTGTACTCAGTAGCTTGAAGGGCTGTACTCACAGGATTGCTCCGCCGCAGCAGTAGCTGTTGGAGGATCAGCAGGTCCCGACAGATCTGGAAACGGATCGTGGCAACCTTACACACCCCCCAGCACACCACGCTGATGGCTGTACTGCTGCCGTAGAGCTGGGTGAGGTTCATACGCATATTTAGAGGGTGAGCTGAAAGAAAATCATGGAGATAAGGGGAGGAACCAGCCCAACAGGAACACTGGCTGAGCGGCTGCTTTCCCAGCCCAAAGTACTGCTGCAGAGCTTTTACCTCTTTCCATGTCAGCGTCGGTCTCGTAGTCCATCTCTCGGATGAGCACTCCGATGGCAAGGATAGGGTTTCTGATCTCCTGCAGTTTGCTGTGTATCTTCTCCATCACATTTTCCCTGTTAAAAAAAGAAAAGAAGAGGTTTAAAATGAAGAGGGCTCCCTGTTCGCCCTTACTGATCCTCTCTGGAAGGGAAAGCAGCCGATCAGCTTGGATGTTCTTGAAGGGAATCCTCTTCTGGCTCACAGTTTTATTACAGCGCCTGCAGAATCTGGGCTATTCATTCTGCTTCCCCAGGGCAGTAAGAAATAGCAGTCAGATAGCTGGCATTCCACATGGAGTGACTGGAGGAGGTTAGAGTGACTGGAGGAGGTTAGCGTGTAACCACACAGCTCGACCATGGCTCTGACCTCTAATAAGTGTGCCTGCACAATCAGCTAATAAGAACTTGTTCCTCTTCCACCCTGCCTCATCTCAGAATTGCATAAATTTCTGCTCAGGAGAGCCCAAGGCAACAGCAAGGGGGGCTGGGGTGGAAATGCTTGCTAGCAGGACCAATACCCAAGCCCACCATCTCCCTCTGGCAGCACAGAGAGAACCCATACATCTCCCCATGAGAGAGGACTGCTCCAGGCAATCCTTGCTCAGCCATCCCTGCCTGCAGGAATGCTTCTCCTTACGTGTCTTTAGCTATCAAGTCCTCCAGGATCTGCTCTGCAGCCTTTTCTGGAGGCTGGAGGCAGGAGCAAGCCATTTCCATAGTGAATGCTATTTCCGCGGAAATTGATTTTCCAATCAGTCGAAGGCACTGGACAAGACAGACAACATCACGCGACATCTCCACATCTGCAATGAAAGAATCTAACTGTACTTTACAAGAGATTTCAACAGGAAGGTGGGATGACCACTCAAAACCGACTAGTCCAGCACACCATCAGCAAACACTAGCAGCAGATTGGTCTCAGTCACGCGTGTCAAACTGACCCTGCCCTGCCCGTGAGACCAAATAAAAGGTGGCAGTTGACAAAGGAAAGACTCGGACGTTTTTATTTGGGGGGGGGGGAAGAAATTAACAACAATTAACCATCAAATTCCCTCTAAAGCATTTTCTCCAGCTACAGGTTGAAAGGAAACGCTTAGAAAGAGCAAAGGAACGCAAAGCAGAGGGCTCAGCTCGTACAGCCAAGCTCCACTGCATCTGCCAAGGAGCCACCACTCCTGCTGCAGCAGCTCCCCATTTGCAGCCCTCTCTTGCAACCAAGAAGATTTTCACATTCTTAGAAATTGTCTGAAAATTGACCTAAGGGCCAAGGGTTTACAGAAAAAAAATCCCTGTTTTGCAATGCAGTCCCTCATGTATGTATTTTTTAAAGATCACATAACTTTTTTTTTGAGAAGTTTGTACCAGATGGAGCAGGCTACGTCAGCCTCTCCAAACCAGCCCAGGCCTCCAGCTTCCCTTCTACTGGAGCCAGAAATAGCTCAACCGAGTGGAGAATGATTAAAAATAACCCCAAAATAATAATAATTAAAAAAAAAAAAAAACATTCAAGCACAAAAGTAGAAGTAACATTTTCCATTGCTTTTCTTCTTCCATCACCAGCAAAGCACAGAGGGCACTGTGGTGATGATATTCACGACAAGCTTTGCTCTCTCCACTATTTAATTCCTGGAGATGAGCTGCCCAGTCCCTTTCCATAGCCTACATGAAAATACTCCACTAAAAACTAAGCTAACAGTCTCAGATGCCAGAGTGCTTGGAGAACTACAGGTTTCTTTCTCACCTGTCACTTCTTCAAGGAGTTTACTCCACCAGCACAGCACAGAGACTGGGGAATTTTATGAAACAGAATGGCTTGCAATGAGTCAGAGAAGGTCCTACAGCTCTTGGTGACTTCTGCAAAGCTGAAAGTGTTCACACCGGGGTGTCACCCGTAAGAGCCCTACGTACAGGGTCACCAGCTGGTATGATACAAAATTATGAAGTATTTCTGATGCAACTGCCCTCCTGCCTTGAACTTGCATTCCCCTGGTAGCTGCTAGAGACTGACTAAACAAAGCAGGGGACAGAAACACAGGCTCCTGAGCTCCAGCAGCACACTGTGAAGCTCCAGTGCAGCAGGTCTAACCCATAAAGCGGGTGTGAGGAAGGCACCAGTGTGTGTACTCAAGAGTTCAGAATGCCACAAGGCAAAGGATCACACCACTGCGGATGCCTGTCACAAAGCCTGATATCTAGGACTCTTCCTTTTAAAATTTTCTGAAATTTTTGGCATATTTTCAGCCCTGACACCAATTTTTAATACCTACTCTAGGGCTCGTGACAGACTTCCCAATACACTGCCTACAGATGGCAAAACAGGAAAACTGCGTGTAGAGAATTACAGTCAGGAGCACTTCAGAGGGCAACTACAGAAACTCCTGCATTCCTCTGCTACAGTCTTTCCCGAAAGACAGCATTGCAGCCTCCAATAATGGAAGAGCTCTGCATCTCCTCACCATCAAAGATGACAGCATCGTCCTCAGTCAGCAGATGCTCATTAGAGAGGAGATAGAGATGATCCACCAAGGAACAGGGCACAAGGAAGGACACGGACCCCTAGAAAGGCAAAGCAAAGCAATTCTTTGAGTTCCTCCAGTCACTCCTCAGTCAAAAGGGCACGGAAACACGCGGGCCAATTGCCAAAGTGCCCAGAGCACTGCTGCTCAGCCTCACCTTCTTCAGCAGGCACACCATGTTGGTGTAGGGGTTCAAGAGCAGGGCCAGGGGCTGCAAGAGAGCTTCCTGGTACTGAAGGCAGCAGGTGCAGAACTTGGACCAGAAATCCACCTGCAGCTGACAGAACTCCTCCGGAGAGCACTCGCGTTCTGTCACACTGCCCTGGAACTAGCAGGACCAAAACAGCTTCAGATGGGAACAGGAAGGGAATGAAAAACTAGCGTCTGGACTGGTATTTTGTCCCTCCTGACCAGTATTACACAGTCAAAGACTTATGGAGACCGCTTGAAGTTCCCTTCCCTACCATCCTACAGGCAAAATTTATTTGTTGCTACCATTTTCTCCCCACAAGACACAAAGAAGAACGGGGAATGAAAAAACAGGCAGGAAAGGTGAATCTTTTATTTCCTTAGAAGCAAAAACAGAGCTTACATAACTCCTCCAGAGAGACAAAAGATAAAACATGGCTCAGGGTCATGCTGCATTTAACCAACTTCAGTGAACCACCACAACACTACATAAAAATGGATGCAAGAAAAAAACATCACAGGGAAAAAGAAATCCTACCTCATTTTCCACAGCTAAGGTAACCTCTTTTTTTAACTCATCCCACGTCAGGTCCATGTACCGTTCAGTTCCTTGAGAAAAGATCTGAAAAGCAAGACAGCAAACCTTTCTTTAAACCAAGAGAGCTGTCTTGGAGAGGCATTCAGCCATGCACAACAATCACAACACATTATCTATTGATTTGTGGGTTGAAAGAGTGAAAACTCAGGGCTGGGTGCTAAGTGCTTCAGCCAGCTTCACTCTTCCTCGCTTGCTCCAGTGATCCCTGACAGGCCGGCAGGCTAAGAGCAAATTGATGCCAGCCAAGGAATCCTGCTGCCTCACATGTGAACTGCAAGGAAGAAGGTGAACAGAGAGAGAACCAAATGCTCTCCCACTAACCTGCAAAGCCTTCTGGATGGCTGCATTTGAGAAGTGGCCAGGCTTGAAGAGGTACTCCAAGTAGGTTTCCTGTGAAGAGGATGGCAATTTACAGAAACAACGTGTACTGGGAGGACAATATTTAAAATACTGCTGCTGCTACTAGCTCCTGCTCTCAAACATACCCCCTTGATGCGTATTACTTTTCAGCTTCAGTTTATGCTCACACTCTGCTCCAACCTCTCTTCTTTCCCACCCTTTGCAGCTCCCGCAGCTGAATATGGCTCCCTGCACACTCCAGACCTTCTTTATTCATACATTTTGTCTCAAGGACTCTGGACTGACTTGAAATTCTCCCCTTCCCTCAAATTCAGGCTTTGTAACTAGGCTTAATGCTTTAATGCTGTGATAAGAGCCCTAGGCTCATCTCCTTTAATATGGAACAACTTTAAGAAGTGCTACAAGATAAATTGTACATTTGAGCAGCCTTAACATTTTCCTTGGGGCACAGAAGCTTCATTAGTTCTTGTTGCTTTTCTAGTCAGCTCACCCTGGGGTCCTGGTCATGCCGAATTGTCACCTCCTCTTCAGGCAGTGGCTGCATGAACACCTGGTTCCACTGTCCTGCCACATTTCTGGAATAATTAAACAAAGAAACAAAAAAATCCTAATCAGTTTTGCATCGCAACACTCCCAGAAGCTATCACCTGAACCCAACCTGTCACTTGTACCAGCTGACAGACTGACAGCCACCACGGTCCCTCGGGTTTGGTGACGGCTTTGACTGGTGACAAACAACAGATTGAGCCAGCAGAGCTTTGTACTGCTATCCCCAACCCCAGCTAACCTGAATGCTCAGCATTTTTTTATCCAGTATTTAACTCCACGCCTGGTTACGCGCCAGGACTCTTAGCTTTACAGAAATAAGGGCAACGCTTTCATGTCACTGCTCATCTCCAAACATGATCATACTTGGAAAAGAGCAGCCGGATCCGCTTTGGAGGAACTGTTGGTGAAGTGCAGCCCTCCCTCGCACCAAACCTACTGCTAGGCTTCTTACATTTTTCACATTCCTGCAGCTGAGCTGTAGCATTATACAGCAGAACAACAACTAAAAAGTATCCATATGACCTGCACTGCAGGAAGACACAGCTGTGCACATGACACCAACACTGTGACAGCAAGAGGTGCTGGGTAAGAGCGTTCGATGGGCAGAGCAGCATCTGGCAGTTCCCCCCACCAGTAACTCAAGGCAAAAACTCACTGCTCAAAGTTGATGTACTTGACGATGGTTTGGTTCTCTTCGTTATGCCACAGCGCCCAGATCTCAGCCGAGGTTAAGGCAAAGTCAATGAGAGTCTCCTGCAGCAAGGGCACAGATTGACGTTATCAGAAATGCGAGCAGAGCAGAGACTTGTGTGGTTAAAAACAGCCAAAATCTCCCTCATGCAATTTACCCATATTCTGGAGAGAATTCTTGACTGAGAGTTAAATCCAGCAGAGAACACTCCCTTCATATTTTGGAAGGACCTGCCCTGGCACTCACCTGGGAGGAGAACAGCGAGGATATGTGGTCAAGGCTGTATCGGCTGCTCTCCGTGCTCACCAGCTGGAAGACACAGAACTACCAACACATCCTGTAAGTCATTTGCTAAAGAGAAACACCAACCTGTGTGCTGCAGGGAAGCCTCTCCTTGCTCCCTGCCACCATTCACAGGCACTTGGTGTGGCAGCTGCCTGGCCAAGGGCAGCAGAGACTGGACTGAGCCAGCATTCCGGACTCCAGCCAGCCTTGTCAGCAGGACAGCCTGATCCCTGCCTGGACTTGAAGTCTTCTGAAAGACTGAATACCAGAAAAACAACAACACTGCTGGTTCCTGCGAGCGACAACATGATGCAGGTAAGCAGAGACAGAAAAGACTGGAATCCTCCAGCAAGCTACTGCAAACAAAGCTCTGTGTGTCCTTAACAAGTAAGCTAACACTGGAGAGTTAGCTGGAGAGAGAGAAACCACAGTGTGCGCTTCTACTCAGAGCTCGAATCCCCCAGAGAACTGCAAGGAGAAGCTGTGCGAGAGATGAGGCTGTCCTGTGCTGTCAGTCTCCTCCTGCTGGATTTATTATTTACCACACGACATGGGAGTTCTACAGAAACTGACATTTCACAGTGCACTGCGATGCACTTGCTCGTTCCCAGGAGCCCAACGTAAACACACTCAGTGTTTCCACATTTACGGCTCCTTTCAGATCATTTCCCATGGCACGTATGTCCTACCAGGACAGACCGTGAATGAGCGGATCAGCACTTGGCTTAATCACATAGAGAACTCGCCTCCCAAGGCAAGGACACGTGTCCTATGATACTGAGGACAAAACTGTTTACTCAAAGCACTGCCTTCTCCCTCTGTAAGGGCAGACTTTTTGCCTTATGCATACTCAGCTCCGAGGAGGAACGACGTGTTTTCTGCACGGGCCAAGAAAAACGTGCTCATAGCAGGACAGCCCTGCTGCTCCCTACCTGCCCTCGCTTGGGTGCATGCATGTACACGCCGAGGTACAGTCCCAGGGACTGGGAGAAGGCCAGGCGCAAGCGGTGGCCGGTGCCGGCTGTGAGCCGCAGGTCCCTGCTGACCGGCATGAACTCCAGGAGGTCTGCAACCATCAGGCACATTTGATCCTGCACAGGAAATACAGCAAAGCAGCGTGAGAAATAAACAGGACTGCAAAGCTGCCTTCAGTTCTTTCCCAGGAGCAGCATGGCCAAATCCTTCCCTCCGGGATGTCAGCAAAGCATCCATATGTGCACTGTAAGCATTCCGGTTGCAGTTTTAGCTCCCCCAGCTCATCTGTGCTCTCTCAGCCAGCACACAAAGCTTCCCCTCCCGCCAACAGCAGACACGCATTCCAGCACAGCCAAGCCGTGAAAGCCTGTGCTGGTTGATTAGCTCTGGAGCAAGCAGCACGCAGCAAACAGAGGCTTTTATTAACTTCTTGTTGACAAAGAGTCACGTTACATTACCACTCAAGCAGCAAACACCCATTTCAGGTGCTGCCTCATCCCCTGGGGTGCTCGCACTTGCCTGAGTTAATTTGGAGATAACCCAATGCCACCTGTTAAACTACACCCACATCCACACTGCCGCCCTGAACACATGCCTCACCTTGTAGGACCACATCCTAAGCTTATGGTCCTGGCAGAGTGCAAAGAGAAAGGCATCGTGGTCCAGGCAATGAACTGCAAGGCTGATGGGCACATCTGATGGGCCACTGTCACCTCTGAAAGTACAGGCATTACAGCAGTGAGTTAAAAGGAAGCCAAGGTTGGCACACAAGTTCAAGACATCCAATTTCTCCTGTGATTTTTACCCAAGAACAGAGATGAAGGACTGAGGTGGGAAAAGAGAGGTGCCTGGCCTCAAGCAACACACCCCGGTGATCCAACTCACTCAGGGTGCTGAGGCTTCTTCACATTTCCCAACATTTAACAGGGCTTTGGGTTTGATCATGTGCCATAAGACTACAGTCCCCAAACGAGCTGCCTCTGCATATAACCTCTGCTGGTCAGAAAGGAGCCTGACATTTTGGAACAAGGACAAGAACATACAACTGTTGTAATCCTTAATCTGCCCTGGCTGCGAGCCACATCCTGGGCAAATCCTCAGAGGCCAATTACTCGACGTAACGCACTCACGAACACCAACGCATGGGATCAGCAGGACCCTATTAAGATGAACTAATCCATCTCACTGTGACAGGGCCCGTGACCCAGTTAACTTTTCAGACCACATCTGCAGATGCTGATTTGCCCACACTGGACTTTTACTAGAAACAACACCTCCTCCCGTGTGAGGGAATCGTAAAACAAAGTGAGCTCCCTGTGTTTGTCCCCAGACACCAACCTGATGGCCGTTGGCATCCAACCGGTGAGGAAGCGCTGCACCACCGAGCTCTGTTTCAATTCCACAACTGAAACAACTCCTTGCAAAATAAAAGCAACGAAAGAAAAACACACTGAGTGCTTGCTAACAAAACATCTGCTGCCAGCAGGGAGGCTGGTGTGCAGCAAGGCCATAAGAAGCACGTGTGACAAAACCCAAACCCATCAAGATCCAGAGCTGAGAGAGGGGATACTGCGTTGCACAGAAGGAGGTGCAAGGATGCAGCCTTACCAGGTACATCGTGAGGAGGAAGCTTAATAACAAAGATGCCTCCTGCTGCAGAGGGCAGAGCAAAAAGGGCTTCCCCATCACTGCTCAGCCAAGCTGCTGAGGCCACTGAATTGTCTGCCAAGCCTGGCACGCTGGGAATCAGGTAGTAGCTGGATGGATCTCTGAAGTTGATTTTGCCAATATCTGTAAATACGGACTGCATTTGGCTCTCTGTTATCAGATCCTGGAAGAGGCAAAGGGAAGAGAACAAGCCTCAAGCACATACATAAGCCATGGAGGAAATAACCCAGCACTATGGAGCAACTATGTGATGAAAAGAGTTTTTCCTTTCAGTAAGAACTCTCATACTGCCAGTTGCTTTTGCTGCTTTCCAAGAGATGTAGGTTTTAAATCTCACTTTCCAGCAGTTTTCTCCCTGCTCACATATAGCAATGCCCCCAGAGAAACCAATGACCACAAGTACAGGCCTTAAGCCCCTCATAAACCCCTCTACACACTCACCCCGCGGTAGGTATAGGCTGGGTGGGGTAGCAGGACACGGTGCACGCTCTGCACGGTGACCAGCAGCAACACCAGATGATTCTGCACCTCACACAGGTGCACACCACCCGGCAGGAGTGGGCAGCCCTGGATGCATAAACGCACAGCATTGTTCAGCAGCTCTGTGTCCAGTGATTCCTCCACTAGCTCAAGGGTGTCCCCTGATGCTGTCCTGAGAGGAAAAGGGAAGTGTGGGACACAGGGGACAACAACTTGGGGGCATGCAGGGACAGAAAGGAGGGGCTTCAGGCAGGCAAAGCCATCCCTGCCTGCCCCACACCCACCCCTTCAGCCCCCTCTATTCCTGCCTGCTCCAAAATTCATCCCTTCTACAACAAAATTCCTTCCTTCTTTCCCTGCCGGCTCCAATTCAACCTCCACCCACCATGACCCCTCTTCCCTCCCTGCCTGCCCCCAAGCCCATCCTCAACCCTCACAACCCCACCTTCCATCCCTACCTGCTTTCAAACCCATCCCCATCCACCCCACCGCCCCCAACCCCCCCCCCCCCATTCCCGCCCCCCTCCCCTCACAGCCCCGCCCGCCCTCACTCACCACCTCACGCAGCGGTTCCGCGTGGCCGCCCCCAGCTGCGCGCACTCTCGGTAACAGAACCCCCCAGCACTATCCCCGTAACGCCCGGCGAGGACGGGGGTGGTGTCTGGCAGGCTGAAGGATACCTCACGGAGCCGCCGGGACGGGGCGCGAGGCGTCGGGCCCAGCTCCATATAGCTGCGGTCCGCCAGCCCCGCCGCCATCTTGTCGGTACCTTCCCGCCCGCGCGGGGCAGCACGGGAAATGGCGGGCGGGGAGGAGGCGGTGCCCCCCACCGGGTGGGCGGGGCGACGGGCGGAGCGGGCGGGGCGACGGACGGGGCGGGCGTGACCGTGAGTTGAGACCACGCCCTCCGGGCTCGCCCGCTGCTTCCTGCAGGAACGGCCGGGACGGGGCGGCAGCGGAGTACTGGGAGTGAGTGAGCGCGGGAGGGGGAGGGCTCTATGGGGCGGCAGCCGTGGGGTGATGAGGGGCTGGGGCGCGTAGAGCTGCGGGTGGCTGAATCTGGGGCTCCTTGTGGGGCTGTGTGACCGGTAGGGCAGGAGCCGAGGGTCCCCGTGGGGCTGGAGCCGGGGTTTTCTATGGGTCTGCGGCCTGTGGGTCGTGGGGTTTCCTGTGCCGTGGGTCCTAGTGGAGCTGGGGATCGCGGACCCCTGTGGGTCTGTGGGTCCTGAGGTTCCCAGCGCTGTGGGTGCCTATGGGTCTGGGGACTGAGGGTTACAATGGGATTAGGGTCCCGTGGGGTAGGAACCGGGGATCCGATGGGGCCTGGGAACTGTGGGTCCCGATGGGGCTGAGGTCTGCGGGTCACGGGCTGCGCAGTGTTGTGGGTCCTGGTGGGGCTGGGGACTGTGTGTTCCTGCGGGGCGAGAGGCCACGGGTCCTGGGGGTCGCTGCGGGGCAGGAAGCTGTGGGACGCCCAAAGAGGTGGGGCAGGATCCAGGAGGGAGCGCGTGCGTTTGGGACGGCCGTCGGGACCCCAACCCCATGGCGTCACCCCGGCACTGCTCCGCGGCCGTGAGGCCGCCGGAATCCAGGACAAAAAAAGCAGGGAATTGGTGAAGCGCCTGCCCTTATATGGCTCCAGCCAGCCTCCGACGGGCTGCGGGCCTGGCAACTCGTTCCCCACGCAGAATTTCCCCGCTGCCTCAGTTTCTTCATCTGCGGGGCGCTGAGGGGGTGGGGGCACCCGGACGGTCGGGGGTCTGAGGTCAGAGTTAAATCCCCCGGCGGAGGCTTTGGCAGCAGCGGGAAGGGGGGCACGGCATCACCCCCCCGCCCCGTGACGTCGGCCCCGCGCCGTAATCCCGGAGTTGAGCGGATTATGGTGGCCGTGGGGCGAGCGGAGCTGTGGGTCGGAGAGCCCCAAACCGCCTGCGAGGACGGCTGCCCCACGGCCGTGCCCTCCCGGGGGGCACTGATCTGAGGGCGATGGTGGAACGCGGCCATGCGGCACGGGAGGAGTCGAGGGAACCGGCCGGACCGGTTCGAGTCCCGTTTTGCGCCCGTTCCGGTGCCTGGGGGGAGGACCTCGACACCGGCACGTGGACGTGGCTGAAGGTCACCGTCCAGCCTTTCCCTAGTGTCGTTGCCGTTGTTCCCGTTGTCCCCGCCCCGTCACCATTTCAGCAATCTTCCTGCTCAGTGTTTGGGTTTTGGGTGGACTGCTGGCACTGGAGAGCAACAGGCAGTGACATGGAGTGGTGGCATGGAGAGCACTGGCCATCAGGTCAATCCTGGGTTGCCCCTTGTCATCAGTATTTCGGCAGCCTTCCTCCTTCGTGTTTGGGCTTTGGGTGCTACGGTGGCTTTGGTAGTATCCAATGGGACATGGTGACATGGAGCAGGGTTCCCCATGGTAGAGGGGTGGTGAGCACCAGCCATCAGGTCAACCCCGCTGTGACCTTGTCCTTCACCCACAGAGCCTGGGGATGCCGGTGCCCACCCTCGGTGCGGGTCCAGATCCCGGCATGGAGGAGGAGGCATCGGGTGATGGCAAGGAGTCCTGGTTGGGCAACAGCAACAACAATGCGGCGCCAGTGGGGTGGCTGTGCCGGCGAGGCGAGGAGCCCTCGTACCTACAGCGTGTGCTGCTGGAGATTGTGGAGTCGGAGCGCACCTACGCCCGTGACCTGCGTGGCATCGTGGAGGTGAGCGAGCTGCAGGGTGGGCATCATGGTACAAAGTCTGGTCACTTGGTGCCACTGAGTGTCCCTGTAGGGCTACCTGGGGAAGATCATTGATGCTCAAGAGCCGCCGCTGCGGCCGGAGCAGGTCAGCGCACTCTTTGGGAACATTGAAGACATCTATGAGCTCAGCAGGTGAGTGGCACCATGGTGGCACCAACACCTGCCATAAGGGGAATGCTCCGGTCACCCCTATGGTCACCTGCTGTTCTCTGCACCCAGCAATCTGCTGCAGAGCCTGGAGAGCTGTGCCTGTGACCCAGTGGCCGTGGCTGTCTGCTTCGTGACGCGGGTAAGGGAACGGGGGGATGCAGGGGGATGTGTGGGAATGGGGACGTAGCGCCCAGCTCTCACCACATTCCCACTGCCCGCAGAGCCAAGAGTTTGACATCTACACGCAGTACTGCAACAACTACCCCAAGTGAGTGGGTGCTCGAGGTCAATGGGGTTGGATGCTGTGGGGGCTGGGTGCTATGGGATTGGGTGCCATGGGGCTGAGCCCTCTCTGCGCTCTGCAGCTCAGTGGCAACGTTAAGTGAGTGCATGAGGAGCAAGCAGCAGGCACGTTTTTTCCGTGAGTGCCAGGAGGAGATGCGGCATGTGCTCCCACTGGGTGCCTACCTGTTGAAGCCGGTGCAGAGGATCCTCAAATACCACCTGCTGCTCCAGGTGAGCACATGTGGCGCGGGTACTGGGCACGGCACAGGTACCTGGTGTGCTGGGAGCACGTAGCATGGCTTTTGGCAACGTGTGGGGCATGGCTGGAGCACCTGGCATGGCCCATCCTCGTGGCACAGCCAGACCCATCGTGGCTCATTTTCACTGGCACACTGTGTGATGGGAGTTCATGGCATGGCACAGGCATCTGGCACAGTGTGGGACATGGCATGCTCATTGTGGCATGTCTCCATGGCACAACTTTGGCACGCTTTGATTCCATGGGTGCTTGACATGGCACATCTCCATGGCACGTGACCGTGGCACTTGGACTTGATGTGGCACGTGTCCATGGCACAACATGGGCATATTTTGTTGGTCTGGGCACTTGGTGTGGCACGTCTCCTTGATGCAGCCTGGGCACATATCCATGATGGCACAGTACACCTCCATGATTCAAGATGGGCACCTTTGATGGTCTGGGCACTTGGTATAGCACGTGTCCGTGACACAACAAGGGTGCATTCCCATGACGTGTGTACCCACCACATTCCTGCAGGAGATCGCTAAGCACTTTGAGCACAAGTCGGGTGATGACTATGAGGTGGTGGTGGAGGCCATCGACACCATGACCTGTGTGGCCTGGTACATCAACGACATGAAGCGCAAGCATGAGCATGCCATCCGGCAGCAGGAGATCCAGTCCTTGCTGCTGCAGTGGAAGGGCCCCGACCTCACCACCTATGGAGAGCTGGTACTGGAAGGCTCCTTCCGTGCGCAGCGTGCCCGCAGTGAGCGTGCTGTCTTCCTCTTCGACAAGCTGCTCCTCATCACCAAGCGCCGTGGGGACCACTATGTCTACAAGAGCCACATCCCAGTGCGTGTCCGCAGCCAGTCTGGGGGACTTGGGGGTGGGCAAAGTGGTACAAAGTTTGAGCACAGGTCCCAGGGTTGGGAATTGGCTCTGAGGGGTGGGCACAAAGGGTGGGGAAGGAGTCCCAGAGGTGGGCAGTGGGGTCCAAGGCTGGGCACAGGTCCTGGCAGTAGGTGTAGGGGTCATGGGGGTGGGTGTAGGAGTCCAGGGGGTGGGAACAGGGTCCCAGTGGGATTATGGGGGTCTAGGATAGGCATGGGGTTCCTGGGGGTGACCGTGGGTTCCAGGGTTGGGAAGTGGGCTCCAAGGAGTGGGTGTAGAGCATCCAGGAGGTGGGCACAGGGGCCTTGGTAGTGAGCAATGGATTGCAAGGGATGAGCACTGGGGGTGTGGGGGTGGGCACAAGGGTGCCAGGGTTTGGAACTGTGGTCCAAGGGTGGGTTATGGGGTCCTGGAGGTTGGTAATGTGGTCCCAGGTGTGGACACTGAGAGCACGGGGGGATCATGAGGATTCTTGGATTGGGAACAGTTCCAAGGGGTGAGCAGTGGGGGTATGGGAGTAGATATGGGTGTCTCGGAATGGGCAGTGGGTTCAAGCAGTGGGCGTAGAGGGGGCACAGGTATCCCATGGATGTGGGCAGTGAGGTCCCAGAGGTGGACACTGAGGTCCTGGTGGCATGTATGGGTGGCACGGAGGTGGGCAGTAAGTTCAAGGAGTGGATGCTGAGGTCCTGAGCGGGGGCAGTGGGGTTCAAGGGGGGGGCACAGGAGTCCCGGAGTGAGTATGGAGGTTCTAGGGTGGGCATTGAGGGCATGGAGGTGGACACAGTGTTGTTGACACTTTCTCCGCAGTGCGCCTCGCTGATGCTGATTGAGAGCACGCGGGACTCGCTGTGCTTCAGCGTGGCACACTACAAGCACATCAAGCAGCAGTATGCCCTGCAGGTAGGGGACATGGGGCATATGGGGTGGGGGGTGGTGGGACTCCCTTCCCACCTAATGCTGCCGTTGCCCCCACCCCAGGCTAAGAGCGCAGAGGAGAAGCGGGTATGGACACACCACATCAAGCGGCTCATCCTGGAGAACCATCACGCCATTGTGCCACAGAAGGTGAGGGCACACACCCTCGTGTCACCCCATTTATGTCTTGGTGGTGGGGACATCCTGCGGTGCCACCTTCTGCCACCGATTGACCCATGGCTTCTCCCCCCACCAGGCCAAGGAGGCCATCCTGGAGATGGACCTGTTCTGTGAGTGCTCCTATGTCCCCCGTTGTCCCCTTGTCTCTCGCTGTCCCCCATCATTTCCCATCATCCTCCTTGTCCCCATGCCCACCATTGTCCCCACTGTCTCCTTGTCCACCACTGTCCCCCCACTGACCCCATATCTGCACTGTCACCATTGTCTACCATTATTTCCATGTTCCCCACTGTCGTTATGTTTCTTATCATCCCCACTGACCTCTTGTCCCCATCATCCCCATGTCCCTCACCGTCTCCACATCTGCCGTTATCCTCTTATCCCCTATTGACCCCATATTCTTTTGCCCCTCATTGCCCCCATGTGCCAGTCATTCCCCACTATCCCCATGTCACCTGCTGTCCCCTTGCCCCCCACTGTTCTCACACCCCCCTCATCACTCTGCTGTCCATGCAGACCCCCCCCGCCTGCCCCGCTGCAGCCCTGAGCACCTGCCCCGGAGCCACTCCTGCCAACCCTTAGAGCCACCACGCCATGGCCGGCGGCAGTCTGGTGAGTGTCCCCATGTCCCCATAGCCCTTGTGGTGATAGCACTGTGCTGATCTGTGTATCTTCCCCAAATGCTTTCCGACCCACCAGAGCCCTTCCAGTGTCGTGACCGTGCTGAGACGCTGCCGGACCGACTGCAGGGGCATGTGGGGCGCAGGCAGTCAGGTGCGGATGGGGATTGGGGATGGGTGGGGGACTTGGGGACAGTGCCACTGCAGCTCCGTGACACTACTGTGTGTCCCCACAGAGCCCGCCAAGCAGATCCTGCAGCAGCTGGGAAGGATGAAGGTAAAGCTGGGTGGTGGGGGACTGCCCCCCTTGGCAGCACCAAGTAGGTGCTGAGCCCTTGCCTCCCTCCCCACCACCCAGCATGCAGGCAGTGAGGGGACCCTCCTGGATGCTGGGGAACCCCTCCAGCCCCCTAGGAGCTGGGCTGAGGATGTCGTGGAGGAGGAAGAGGAAGAAGAGGAGCCTTTGCACAAGGACAGCCACGAGGATGGGGACAGGGACGAGAATGGGGACATGGGAGAGAAGCCCCAGGAGGAGCAGGTATCCTCACCCTTGGGATGGCCCACATCACTTAAGGAGCACACTGCAAGTGTTGTGATCCTCACTGCTGCAGCTCCCTCAACCTTTCTTCTTGCAGGAGACCTGTGAGCAGCACCATGAGGCCACTGCCACCCCTGTGTCCCCTCCATGCCACGGGGAACATGAGGGGCTGGGGACCCCCACTTCCCCCTCTCCATCGGGATCCCTCCCACCAGCGGGGCTGCCTGACGAGGAGGAGCAGCACCCAGAGACAGGCACCGGGGAGGACCCACGGGCTCTCAGCAGCGAGGAGGAGGAGGAAGAGGAGGAGGAGGAAGGCCATGGGAGTGGCAGCATCCTGCCCCCCTCCGTGCTGGACCAGGCTAGCGTCATTGCTGAGCGCTTTGGCAGCAGCATGTCACGCCGTGGCAGCATGGTGCTGGATGGACGCAGCGGCAGCACCCTCAGCCTTGATGGGGTGACCCCTCCACAAGAAAACATGGAGTCCTGCAGCCCCCTGCCCTCCCCAGGCTCCCCCCAGGGCTGCCGGCGCCGCTCGCTGCTCTCCACCCAGGACCGGCTGCTGCTGCGTAAGATCCGCAGTTACTACGAGCACGCGGAGCACCAGGACGCTGGTTTCAGCATCCGGCGCCGTGAGAGCCTCTCCTACATCCCCAAAGGACTGGTGAGGAACTCGGTGTCCAGGATCAACAGCTGGCCTCCTCTGGAGCCAGGCAGCCCCAAAACTCCCACGGAGCCAGTGAGCCCCAAAGTCCTCCTGGAGCCAGGGAGCCCCAGAAGCTCCCCAGAACCAGTGAGCCCCAAAACGTCACTGGAACCAGCAAGTCCCCAAGTGTCACCGGAGCCGGATGGAGGAGTGTCACCTCCTGTGTGCCGAGAGAATGGGCTGCCCGAGCCTCCCGCAGAACCTCTGCTCATCCTGGAGGAAGAGGAGGTGCCTCCCCCAGAGGTGCTGGCTCTAGGGGCTCCCCCTCGACGTCTCACCAGCAGGGTGTACCAGCTGGCGCGCCAATACAGCCTGCGCATCAAGAGTCGACGCCGTGCCATCATTGCACCGGGGGACAATGCCTCTCACACCCCAGAACCGGGTGGGATGCGACGGGGGACCGCAGGCATCGTCCCGCTACTGCCATCCAGCTCTCACCCTGCTCCTTCCACTCCAGGTGTACCAAAGCTGCCGGTGTCACCCAGGGATGGCATCACCATCCCAGCCCCACGCAGCCCACCCAGCCCCAGTGGCACTGCCGAAGCCTTCTCCTGGCCAGATGTCCGGGAGCTGCGTGCCCGTTTTGGAGCCCCACGGCCCCCACCGGTGACGCGCAGCCGCTCTGCGCCTGAGGGGCCAGAGCGTGGGGGGAGACCAGCAGCCAAAGAGCAGCAGGGTGGGGGCCGCAGCCGCAGCGCTGAGGCAGGCACTGGGACCCCAAAAGTGCCACGCGGCAATGAGCACCAGCATGCTGCGGGGCTGTGGGTGACGGCGCAGGCACCTCTGGGCCCCGGGGGGCAGCGGGTGCTGGTGTTGGAGCGGTTGCCCCCCACCATCGCTGCTGAGCCCCCAGCCTATGTGCAGATCCGCTCCCCCACCACCCGGGAGAAGATCTGCCTGAAGGCAGTGGTGGAGCGCTGCAAGGCTTACCAGGCCTCCGAGGAGTACCGGCAGCGCTGTGCCCAAGGCCAGACTGAGGCACCTGAGCCCCCCCGGCACGGCCTCGTCAGGGACCTGCGGCAGAAGTTTCAGACCCTCGACACTGCCAGCTAGGGAGGGCGGCCAGGAGATGGGGCAGCCCACGGACCACCAGGAGATGGGACAGTCTATGAACCCCTGGGTGATGGAGCACCCCGTAGACCACTGGAAGATGGGGCATCCTATGCACCACCAGGAGACTGAAGGCACCTTGCACCATCAGCAGATGGGACATCCCACAGACAACCCTTCTCCTCAGCTCACTCAGACCAAAGGGTACCCAGCTGACTTGGGAGAAGTTGTACCCAATGGACCCCATGAAGGGGCATACAATGGAACCCAGCTTGCTTAGGAGATAGAGCACCCCATGATGGACCACTGGGGATTGGGATGTCCCTTGACCACCAGGAACTGGGACTCCCTACCACCAGCAGCAGTGGGACTCCATGAACCTTTTGTTTCCCCAGGATAAGGGGGACCTCGTGGACCATCAGGAGAGGAATCACCCCATAGGCCACCAATACATGAAAGAGACCATGGTCCCCCACCCTACTTCCCGGAGGGGCCCTCACATTGCACAGCCCTGGGCCACCTTGCTTTGACATCTTTATTACAAAAAAAACCCAAACCAAACCCAAAGTTCTCCCTGCCCGCACACTCCCCCCAGAGATGAGTGGTGCCCCCCACCCACAGCAAGGGGCCAAGCATTTGGGGAGGTCGTGCTCTTCGTGCTCTTTGGTTGGTGCCCATGGGGCTGAGGGCACGCTGGTAGGAGGGGGGGGGTGGGAGGGCTTATGGCTTAGAAAAGGGGGTGGGGGGCCAGGATGTGCCCACGTGGAGTGGGTGCATGTGCATGCATGCGGGGCCACGCGAGTGCAAACACACACAGGTGTGTTCCCCAGGGGGGTGGGGGATGTGAGCACACACGTGTGCGTATCTGTGCGTGCACCTCCACTGAGGTGCGTGCATGCCCTGAAGCATGGAGATGTGTGTATATATATAAATATAAATATCTATAAATATATATATATATATACACGTGCGCACTTGCGTACGTGCTGGGCTGCCCCCCCCCCCTTGTTATTTCTTCTTGGGGAAGAAGCTGAAGCGCTTCTCCTTGTCCCGTCGGGGCTCAGGGGGGGCGTGGGGTGGGGGCAGGCTGCGCGCCTTGGCCGGCAGGTTCTGACAGGAGGTGATGGCCATGTGCAGCCCCTGCAGCCACGTCTGCATCTCCTCCTGGAGGGGCATGGGGCTGTTGGCACCCCATGGCCCTGGGGGTCGCCCCACGGCTTGACCCGGGAGCGCCAAGACACCCAGTGTCCCCTGGGCGTCACCAGCCACTAGTGTCCCTGCTGGGCACCTCTGCTCACCCCAATGTCCCGTGGCCATGCTATGTCCCCCTGGGTACCACCGTGTCCCTCTTGGGTATTTCTAATCAATGTCCCATGGTCACTTTATGTCCCACTAGGCATCAGTGAACACCACCAAGTCCCACTCGGGCACCTCTGGTTACCCCAGCATCCCCTAGGCACCACTGGCCAGCCCTTATCGATTTGGGCCCCTCCAGCCACCCTCATGTCCCATGGCCTACCTGTGTCACCCATTGCCCCAGCATATTCCTCTGCACACCTCTCACCCTGCTCACATCCCACAGCTGCCCTATGTCTCTCTGAGCAGCACTATGTACCTCTATACACCTCTGATCACCCCAATGCCCTCTGGCTACCACTAGCCAACACAATATTCCCCTGGATGTTACTAACCATCTTTTGTCCCCTTGAGTACCGTTGGCTACACCAATGTCCCATGGCTGCCCTTACGTCCCCTTGGGTATCACAGGTCACCTCTGCATACCCCTTTGGCCACCCTAAGGTACCCTTAGGTGCTGCTGGTCATGCCAAGATCCCTCTGGCCACCCTCCAGCCCCCCATGCACCACTGTGGAGAACCTTTACTTGCTTGGGCACCTCTGGCCACCTCAATGTCCCCTGGCCACCCCATTCTTTGTCCCCTTGGCCACCCCAACATCCTGTTGGCCACCCAATGCCCCCAGGACACCCCTCACCTCATCCTTGCCATGGAAGAGCCACTCGCTGCCATTGCTGAGCCTGGGGGCAGAGCACAGCTGGTGGTGAGACATCTGCCACCCTGTGGCTCACCGCGCCAATGCCATGCCATGACACAACCATGCCGTACAGTGCCACAACCGTGCTGTATATTGCCATAACCATGCAGCTCCATGCCATAACCATGCAGCTCCATGCCATAACCACATCAGACCATACCTGAGCGCAAAGACGTGCTTCTTCTTCTTGTAGCCAGCAGCCACCTGGCAGCGTGCGTTGCGCAGCCCCAGGGGCTCCTCACCCTGGCAGGGCACCCCCAGTGCCCGGCTTTTGGCATCCTTGAAGAAGGCAAGCTCCTCACCCCGCAGCACGCAGTACCGCGTGCTCCACGACCTGTGGGCAGCTCTGTCACAACTGGACCACCTCCGCAGCCATGGGTGGCCACTGTGCTGTGCCTACCTGTTGGATGCACGCTTGGTGGCCGCCTCCAGGTCGTGCTTGCGGCCCAGGTAGCCCTCCAGCTGAACGTGGGCAGGCTGGGCAGGCAATGTGGCTACCTCTTCCCGTGGTGCTATGGGCTCCTCCTCGGGCACTATCAGCTGTTGCAAAGCAACAGCCACGTCACTGCCCACCCCCACTGCTGTCACCTCCCAGGAAGCCACCTCCCATGGGACCTCCCCATTGTGCCATCCCCACTGGGGACACGTGAAACACAGGTACCAATGTTGGGAATGGCCACCCCACACTTGGTGACGCATGGGAGCTGGCAGCCATTGGGAGCCACCACGGCATGGGACCTCTGAATATGGTGCCAGTGCTTGGGGACAGTGACACGCGGTGGATGAAATGCTCAGGGTGAGGCTTTGGGAAGAAGCATGGTTGGATCCGGAGCATGGCAATCGTATCCTTCACGTGGTGGTGGTCTCAGGCCTTTGCTGGAGATGGCAGCAGTGAGCCACGGGGAGTGCCTGTGGCGTGTCCCACCAAAGGGAACAGGATACAGGAGGCTGCCCCCAGGTGACTGTCCCCAGGGAGGACAAGCTTAGTGTCCCCAAGCTTGCAGGAAGCAGTCTTGTCCCAAATCAGGCAGACCCTGTTCCCAAGGAGATAGAAGTTCTTCCCAAGCAGCAGAAGTAATCTTGTCCCCCAATAGAAACTTGGGGATCCCTGTCCCCAGAAGTGATCTTGTCCCCAAGGAGCCAGAAGATGTCCCCAGAGAGCCAGATGTTCCCAAGCGGGCAGGAGAGGCAGTAGGGTTTGTTGTCCCCAAGCAGGCAGAACAATCAGAAAGCAACTCCTGTCCCCAAGCAGGCAGCAAGGAGCAGAGAGAGTGGCAGCAAGCATGAAGTGGCAGCACAGAGGGTGACAATGCCAGAGGGTGGCAGTGCCTTGTGGGGTGACAATGACTTTTGGGGTGATGATGTCCAATAGGGTGATGTCCCCATGGGGTTATGATGCCCCTTGGGGTGATGATGCTCCATAGGGTGATGTCTTCCAGGGTGACGCCCCCATGGGGTTACAATGTCCCATAGAGTGACATGGAGTGACGATGCAGCACAGGGCGATGACATCTTGCAGGGTAATCCCCAGAGGTTGGTGATACCTCCAGGCATCGATGATGCCTCATAGGGTGACATCCTTATGGGGTGACGATGCCTTGCAGGGTAGTCAATGCCTTGCAGATCAGTGATGTCCCTTGAGGTGATGATGCCCATGGGGCGATATCCCCTTGGGGTGACCATGCTCCAAGGACACAAAGGAGGGAACCAACACAGGCACATCCAACCAGGAGCACCATCACCACGTGCCCTTGTCCCCAAGAAGCCAGTTGTCCCTTCCAAGCCAGGACAGAGCCAGCTTGAACAGCTGGGTGCCATGTGGTGGTGGCCATGCAGTGTCTCTGTGACTTGGGGGTTACTCCTGGGACAAATGCCAGTAGGGATCTGTCTGCTCCAGAGTGTTTGGCTCTGTCTCTGCCCTGTGCACCCATGGGTGCCAGCGTCTGCCAACCACCCTGAGCCCCCCCCTGGGCTCCCATCCATGGGACGCACTCTGGCAAAGGTACTGCCCTTGTGCCTGCCTGATGATTTGGGGTCATTCAAAATTTATTCAATTCAATGCAAGCAACAGCCAAAGGGCTGGAGGTACGGGTTGTGTCTGTTCCTGCTGCAGGATGGGAGGGAGAGCATAAAGGGACAGGGACCAAGGGATATCTGCAGGGACATGTCCAGGGGCAGCAGTTGGCATGGTGGGGCCATGGGGTCCCTGGTTCTGGGGAAGGAGAAAGCTAAAAGGCAGAACTGACCGGCTGGGGTCCATCGACAGCAGGTGGAGAGATTTCCTGAGGGATCACTCCCTTCCTCTTCTCCTCCTCCTCTTCAGACCTGCAGATGGAGATGGTGCTCAGCATCCCAAAGGATGGAGGTGGGAATAGAGGAAACCCCCAAAATCAGTATAGCAGTGGATTTGTGAGTCAGGGGCATGAACCTGGGGCTTTTGTGCTTTCTTCCGAGAATTAAAAGCCCCAGAAAGGAGCAGTGCTGTGGGTCAGCTGCTTTGCTTGCATGGCTTTTGCTCAGAAAAGGTGTATTGCTAAAAATTCCCTGCTTCAAGGGAAGGTGCTGTCATTTAGAGACATGAGAACTACACCCCCTTACCCTGCCTGCAGCTCCGCATCCAGATCCAGATGATGTTCAGGAGCAGTGTCATGCACCACATCCTTCTCCTGCAGTGTCCGCCCACCCATGAGCTCCAGCTGCCAGGGAAGAGGATATGGAAATCAGTGGGAATCCAGCCATGTCCTCTTGCCACCCAAAGGGCCACCAGCTCACCGTCGTCAGCTTCCTCAGGGCAGCGATGCGCTCCTCCCACGTGGCTGTGGACTTCTCAAAGGCTTCGTGTCGTTTCAGCAGCTTCTCCACCGCATCCACCGTCTGCCCATAGTCGCTGCTGGCCAGGTATGGCTCCTGTGCCATCAGCCACGACTCAGCCACTGAGGCATCCCGGGAGAACTGGCACACCTCCAGCACTGCGGGAAAGGGACAGCATTCAGCCCCCCAGCAGGGGGACCCCAAAAACCGCACAGCTGACCCAAACCCCATCACTGCACTCACACAGCTGCAGCCGGTCCCACCGCTGCTGCCACATCTCCATCATGGCCTTCCTCCTGTCCAGCAGCTCCATCAGCTTTGCTTTGATCTGCAAGGGGTGGCTATCATGAGGAGGTCCTTTCCTACTGTCTCCCCACCCCGAGGGGCTGTTACCCACCTCAGGTGACTCCCGGTGTTTGCGCTGCAGCAGCTTCTTGCCTAGTTCAATGCAGGCAGCAAAGCTCTTGTCACGGGCATCTATCTCAGCATGGATGCCTTGGTGGTACTTCATGAGCAGCTCCACCGAGGAAACGTCCCTGGGGGGAGAGGTTGGGAATGGAGTTGTTGAGGATATGGAATTGTCAGGGATATGGAGATGTCAGGGGGATGGAAATATGAGGCATGGAGATGCTGGGGATACAGAACGTCAAGGGGATGGAAGTGTTGAGGATGGAGCTGTTGGGAGTGACAGTGTTGGGAAACATAGATTTTGTGGGTCAAAGATTTGAGGGGATGGAGAAGAGGAGCGGAGATGTTGGGGATGGAGGTATAGGAGGTTGGAGATGGTTGGATGGAGACAGTGGGGAATGAAGATGTTGTGGGATGGAGATAGACACGTCAAGGGATGGAGGTGGGGGCTAGAGATGTTGTGCATGGAGACGTCAGAGGACAGATATGTAGGGGGAAGAGATTTGGGAGAAGAGACGGAGATGGAGGACGGAGATGTTGGAAATGGTGGTGCTGAGAGTTGATGGAGATGTTGAGGTTGTGCCCTACTGGTGAGCAGGGAAGTGGGACCCCCCACCCATCTGCACCTACCTGGGTTTCTCCTGCGTCTGGATCTGCCGCACAGTGTTCTCCATCCAGGAGAGCAGGTCACGCGCCATGCTGAAGAAGCGGAACTTGTCGGCTGTGTCCACCAGCTGCGCCCGGCGTCCGCTGCATGCTTCCAGCAGTGCCTGCAGCGCCCGTGCCACCTCCTGCTCCTGCTGCTGGATGCTGACTGCCTTCTCCCCAGCATAGGCAGTCTGCAGGCGAGCTGCCACCTCTCGAAACTGCTGCACCTGCCCCTCCAGCAGCTGGAGGTCACGCTCAAAGGCGCTGTGCATGCGATGGAAAGCCTCCACTGAACCTGAGTCATCACCCAGGTCCTGGGGCAGCTCCTGGTGGCGGGCAGCAATGAGGGCCAGCAGCTCAGAGCCATCATAGAAGTACTTGTGCAGATCATAGGAGGTGGCCAGCAATTGCATGCGTGTGTCAATCAGCTCCAGCAGGTCAGCCCAGCTCTCATTCAGACCGTCTTTCCACTCAGCTATGGTGGCAGCCTCAGCGTGCCCCGCATCGATGAGGTCCTCGATGGCCAGGTTGACCTGGTCCACACGTTCCTGTCCTACGTTGCCTGTTTCCCGTGCAAACTCCCGAAACTTATCCCTCAGCATCTGAGGTGGGAAAGAAAAGATGGGTTCACCACCCAAAAATGACCCACTGTCATCATCTCCATCATCACCATCACTACCCTCTCCGATGCAATCATCACCATCATCTCCATCACCACTAACATCTCCATCATCATCTCTATCTCCACCACCATCTCACTACCATCACCATCTCACCATCTCAGCATCTCACCACCATCACCATCTCCAATTCCAACTCCATGTTCAGCTCCATCTCCACTGCTGTCTCCATCTTCCCTATCACCATCACTTTAATCACCATCTCCTCTACAATCTCCATCACCACCACCACCATCGCTGACTCTACCTCCATCACCACCATCACCTTTTTTATCTTCATCACCACCTCCACCACCATGCACATGCCAGTGGGCTCACCGTGACATGGTCCAGGTCCTGCCCCAGCTCCTGGGAGGAGGCTGCCACATCACGCTCAGCAATCCACTGCTCCAGGTCCTCCACCTCACGCTTCAGCTGGAAGAGGTGGCACATGTTCTCCAAGCGCCGCCGGCGCTCCTCGGCCGCCTCCTTCAGCCCCGCGTAATACTTGTCCACCTGGCCCTGCAGCCGGATGATCTGCTCCCTGCGTGGCCCCAGGCACACAGACATCTCAGTTTGCACCCAAACCTGCTGGTCTTGCCATGTCTCAGGCCTTTTTTTCAGAAGGACCCCCCACAGATGGGCTCCCCACATCCCTCCACTGCTACCACTCAGGTCAGTGAGTGTCACTGAAGTGCCATCTCATCCGGGCACTGCAGCCATGGGGCTGTCCTCAGGATGGGGACATGGATGGTTACACTTACCCCTCAGGGTGGCCAGCAGAGAGCAGCTGCTGAGCCCTCCCCGCCAGCTCCTTGATGGTCTGCCCATAGTCCTCAATGGAGCGTTGCTGCCTCACGTGTCTCTTCAGCATCACCAAACCACTTTCCTCGTCCTGCAGCAGGAAGGGCACCAACGAAAAGTCAATATATGGCATGGCCAAGAGATGGTGACCAGGGTTCAACCCTAGTGCCCACCCTGCGGAATTGTTCCACCTCCCTCCAGTGCAGAAGGAAGCAATGGTGGGCTCATCATGGCACGGTGTGGTATGCAATGGATGGCACGGAATGCAATGTAACGGCACATGATGGCATGTGATAGGATACTGCGTGTTGGGATGGGATGGCATATCATGGCATGTGTTAGTGTGTAAAGGCACACACAGCATGGGGTTGGATAGTGTAATTGCATGGTATAGGATGCCATGGCATGGCATGAAAAGGCATATAATGGCATTGGATGCTATGACATGGCAAGGCATAGCATGGCATGGGATGACTTCTGATGGCACAAGATGACCTGTAACAACATGGTGATGGTGTGGCATGGGATGATGTGTGATGGCATGGCATAGTGTGCCACTCATGGCAGTACATGGGACAGCACGCAGTAGCACAGCATGATATTCCATAAGACTGCAAATGATGGCACAGCATGGCATGACATGACTCTAGAGTCATCTCACGGTACAGGATATTGTGTAATGGCATAGCATGGTGTGGGATGGCATGGCAAGGTGTGGACAGTATAGCACGGCATGGGATGGCATGTACTGACAGGGGACGGATAGATGGCACACAATGACACACGCCACAAGATGGCATGTCCTGGCACAGCATGGGACAATATGGCATGGGATGGGGCATAACAACACAGGACGGCATGTAGGACACTGCATGGCACGGAGTCCACAGAAGACACTGGCAAACAATGCAGAGCCACCCTCACCTTCGGCTTCTCCTCATCTCCCATGAAAAGCTCCTGCTCGCTGACCCACATCTCAGCCTCGCCAGCATCCAGGTAGTACTGTTGGGCCTCGCTGGCCTCCCGCAGCCTCTGCTGTCGAGCAGCCACTTCTTCCCTCAGCGCCTCCCACTGTGCCCGCAACTCCCGTGCCCTCTCCGCCAGCTCTGGGCAGGATCCTTCAGCAGCTGCCTCACCACGTTCCAGCACCTCGGCCAGGCGGGGGGCATGGCCTTGCAGCTCCTTCTGAAGAGTCTGCAGTGGGGTCAGGGTCTTACGGGCTGTGTGTGGTACCGCACCTCCCTGGGTAGGACAGTGGGTGCCATGGCAGCATACTCACCTCATTCCTCTTGGCCAAACGCTGCACGCTCTGGAGGTTGGTGCCGTGCTCGGTTGACCTGGCCCATAGCATCCTCTCCTGCACCCATAACTGAGGACAAGAGCATCTGCTCAGCAATGTATGCCCCTAGCCCTGCAGCCCCAGCCCTGCAGCCCCCACTGCCACCATGGTGCTCACCATCTCGTCCTCCAGGTCCCTCCCTAGCTGGTACATCGCCTTGGAAGTTTCCAGCTCCTTCCTCTTCTTCTCCAGAGGCTTCAGCAGGTCAAGGAATCGCTGCTGGAGCTTCTCCTCCTGCCCATCAGGCTCTGGTGTGACCCCAGCAAGTGGTGCTTTCAGCTCCACCAGCTCCTCCTGTCGTGCCGCCACCTGCTCCTCCAGCCGCTGGGAGGGGAACACCATCAGGTCCCATGCCTGACGTCATTCCTCATGCCAGAACACCCCATCCCCATGCCACGCACCGTCAGCTTCTTGAGCAGTAAGTTGGCCCCGGTGAGGTCCTTGGCACGCTCCGTGCTGTGCAGCTCGCCTTCTACCTGCCCCAGCCAGCGCTCCAGATCACTGTAGCTCTGGGCGTACAGCTCAGTGCGGTTGGCCTCAAAGAGCTGCTGGCCCTTCTCTGTGGCAGCGCTGTGTAGCCCATTCCACAGCGCCTGCAGCTCGTCCAGCCGCCGGCCCACCACTGCACCGTACTGTGGTTTGCAGCTTGCCAGCTCCATGCCCTCCTATTGGCACAGTGATGAGCTCAGTGAGCACCACATCCCCAGGCCATGGCATATAGCCATCTCACCTCACCGGGACTCACCACTTTGATCTTCTCCAGCCATGCCTCATTGGCTGCCAGCTCTGCCATAAAGGCTTGGTGCTTCTGCCACTTGCCATGCAGACCACGTGCATCTCCATAGGATGCATCCTGCACCGTTAGCATCTTCTCATCCACCCAAGCAGTGAGCTGCAGGCAGGGTGAGTGTGTCATGGCTCGGTCATGGGCACTCCACTGTGCCACCAACCGTGCTGCTCACCCACCTCTCGGCAGCTCTGCAGGAAGCTCTGCAGCTTGTGGTTGTCCTGCAGCAAGCCCGCTGCTTCCTCTGCCTTGGCCACATTCGCCTTGTGCCTGGCATGGGGACACAAGCACAGACATCACCCCACTGCCACACCACAGTGCTGCCCATTGGCCCCTCACCCACTCACCGCTCCTGCAGGGCCTGGTTCTTCTCGCTAATCTTCTCAGAGAAGATATTTCCCTCTGCCACGAGCTTGGAGCCACTGGTCACCACACTAGGGACTTTTTCAGCGCTGCTCTCCATGGAGGCACGGAAATCCTCAAAACGGCGCAGGGCAGCTGTGGAACCCTCCAGTGTGGGGGGTAACTCCAGGTGGGCCAGCGTGTATTCCTAGAGGGCACAGGGGGCTCAGCATCTTATCAGGGCTCCATCAGTCCTCCCCTGTGATGGGGAGGGACACCGTGCCCATTGGGGCTCTCCATTGCAAGGACCCAACCCCAAGAGCATGGACCCAATCTCAAGAGCATGGCACAATCACACCCTGGATGCTTTCCACTGCTTGAACCCAACCCCAAATGCATGGCACAACCATGCTGTGGGTGCTCTCTGCTGCACGGATCCAAGCCCAACAGCATGGCACAATCTGAGCGCTCTCCATCACATGGACCCCACCTTACGTGCACGGCACAACCATGCCTTGAGTGTGGATCCAATCTCAAGCACACAAACCTAACTGCAAGAGCATGGCACAGCTGTGCCCTGGGTGCTCTCTACCACACATCCCCACGTCCCACACCTACCTGATTGGTGAGGAGAATCTCAGCCTGTTTGGCATCGCGCAGGAACTCCTGGAAGCCCAAGCACTGGGCAAGGAAGCGCTGCCGGGCATCCCACATCTTGTGCAGGGCTCCCCAGCCTGCCTCCACACCCCGCAGCCGCTCCCGCAGCTGCTCATACTCAGGGTCCTCCTGATTGCTTGTCACCCGCTTGCCTGCCTCCAGCAGTGCCGTGAAGGCAGCTGCGTGCCCCTCGGCATCCTCACGGGCAGCCGCATGCTTCCGCAGCAGCTCTTCTGCCTCACCCACCGAAATCGGCACCTCTTCAGTGGCTGCCACGGCTTTCTGTGCCCTGAAGAGCCACGCTTGGAAGTCATCCAGGTCCTGCAGGAAACTCTGCAGCTGCCCCACTTCTCCCAGCGCAGCCGCTCGATCCCGCAGGGCACCCTGCAGCCCGTCCATGGCATCCTGCGCCCCTGCCAGCCGCCTTGCCGTGTCCTCAGCCAACTCAGGGTGCTCCTGGGCCAGGAGGGTGGCTTGCGGACGCAGGGCATCCAGGCGGCTCTCGGCCGCTGTCAGCTCACGCTCGATGCCGTACAGCTTGCGCTGGGTGGCCAGGACGCCAGCCAGGTCATGGCCAAGCTCCCTCGTGGACTCCACCACCCGCGTCTTGCTCAGCAGCCAGGCGCGCGTCTCCTCACACTCCAGTTGGAAGCTGAGCAGGTTGAGCGCCGAGCCCACTGCTGCACGCCGCTGGGACACCAGCTCCCGAAAATGGTCCCACCTGCATGGCCAAGAGGGTCAAGGTGGGGGGCACGGTGGGGTGAGGTGCCCTTGCTGCTCCAGGACCTACCTCTCATTGAGCTGCTGCTGGCACTGCCGGACCTGAGGGCTGTGTGGGTGGCCGCTCTCCAGCAGACCGTCAGCTGAGCGGTTGACAGCATCAATTTGAGAAGCCACGCCAGCCATTTTCTGCTCCAGCCCATCCAGCCTGTGGGAAGTCAGGCTGAGAACGGGCTGCATCTTGTGACACTGTACCAAGAACTAGCCAGAGCTCATTGCGTGGGGCTGAGAACTGGCTGCAGACTGTGACACTGTGCTGCGGACTGCTCAGAGCTTGTGACATTGGGCTATGAATTGACCAAATCTCATGGCACTAGGCTGAGAACTTGCCAGAGCTCATGGCACTGGGATGAGAATTGGTCAGACCTCGTGACATCAAGCTGAGAACTGGCTAGCACTCATGACACCAGGCTGAGAACTGGCCACATCTCTTGACACTGGGCTGAATACCAGAGAGAACTCACGGCACCAGGCTGAGAACTGGCCAGAGCTCATGATAGCAAATGGCAGCTCATCCATACCCTACCTGTGCTTCACCACATCCAGCTCCTCCAGCGTGTTGGGCACCTCCAGCTTCTCCAGCCACCGCTCCTTGGCGCCCATCCAGAGCTGGCAGGCTTCACTCTCTCCAAAAACAGTGTAGAGGTTGAGGGCATCCTGCAGCCTTCGGCCACGCGTCTTGGCCAGCGTGCTCACCTCGTGGTGCAGCTCCTGCAATGCTGCCAGGCGGTTGTGCGCCTCGGGGCCAGCCCGCAGCTCTGGTGGGAAGCCCTCTGCTTGGTGACCCAAGCGCTCCAGGAGATGCTGGGCAGCCGCCAGCTCCTCCAGCAGCTCCTGGTGCTCCCGCAGCAGTGCCTGCGTGTGGACTTCATCGTGACCCAGCTCCTCGCTGGCCGCTCGCTGCCGAGCCTCCGCCAGAACCTCTGCCAGTTCTTCAGCCTCTGCCTGGAACTGGAAGAAGCCCTCGGCCTCCCGCAGCCCACGGCGGCGGAAGGTCACCAGCTCCTGCAGCTGGTCCCATAGTACCCGCACGGCAGCTGCCCGGTCCCGCAGCCGCCCAGCATCACGCCCTGCTGCTGCCAGCTGCTCAGCCATCACCAGCGCCTTCTCCAGTCGGGCTCCCTGTGCCTCCAGCTCAGCCTCCAGTGCAGTGTGACGACGTCGCAGCAGCAGCACACCTGCCAGGTCTTTGCCGTAGTCCAGCGCTGAGTAGATCTGCTCCTGTTCCTTGATCCAGCTCTCTGCCTCGTCCAGCTCCTGCAGACACTGCCAGACAGCCCGGGACTGCTCCAGCAGGGCTTTACGCCTCGCCGCCAGTGCCTGCAGCTCCTGCCGGCACATCTCCAGGTGGTTCACACGGTCTCGGATCACTCTGGGGTCACAGGGACGGTAGCCTGGCCAGGGAGCAGCAGGGGCATGCATTAGTGGGGCTCCTAAGGTGTGCTGCAGGAAGCATCCTGGTTCACTCAACCCCGAAGACACTTGTGCATGCACCTCTGGAGCAACACCACCTTTAGAGGACTCAACTATTGGTACACTCAAAAACTGAAGAACCTTGGAACACCCAAAAACTGGAGTACCCACCCTTGGAGAACTCAACCCTTTGACTGCCCACCCCTTGGAGTGCCCAATCAGTAGACACACTTGGAGCACCCACCTCTGGAGCAACCCGACCTCTGGGGGACCCAAACCCTTGAGCACCCTCCCTTTGAATGCCAAACCATTGGAGCATCCAACCATTAGAGATCCTTGAAGTTCCCAATCATTGGAGCACCCACCCTTAGAAAATCCAACACTTAGAGCACCCAACCACTGGAGACCCTCGGAGCATCCAACCTTTGGAGAACCCAACCCTTAGAAACCCTCAGGAAACCCAACCCTGATGCACCCAACCCACAGAGTGTCCAACCCTTGGAACCCCCAAAACTTTGGAGCATCCAACCCCTGGAGCACTCCCAACTCCTTGGAGCACACCTACCCTCAGCATCAGCAAATCGGAGGGCAGCAGCACTGATGGCCCGCACCTTCTCTGCCTGCAGTGCCATGTCACCTTCCAGCAGCCGGTGGGTCTCCAGAAGCTCCTCCACCTCAAGGAGGTGCTTCCCAGATTCAGACGAGGCCAGCTGCACCTGTGATATACCTGGAGGTCAATTGCAGACTACGAGCAGGTGGTGAGCACTCCAGCACCAAAATTATCTCTGTGATGCATTCACCCAACCATGGATGCATCTCCTGCACCCAACACTTCCTGGCATAATGTGGGGCTGGTAGCTGCACACTCCAAGCACCACATCTTTCTCCAGAACCCAAACACCCCATAACCACCTCTGACTCCCCAAGAAGCCCCACTGATCCCCTGTGTGGTGGGACCAAGGTACCATACTCATGCTGACTCTGAATCTCTTGCATCCACCTGCAGCTCACCTTGACCTCATCCATCCAGTTGATGCTGTGCAGCATCTCCTGAAAGAGGTGCTGAAGGGTGAGGTTCATCTCGAGGCGCTGGCGCCGGTTGCGCAGCAGCTCCTGGAGCTGCTCCCAGAGCCTCAGGATGTTGTCCTTGCGCCCCCTGATGCGTTTGATGTCGTGGTAGCCCTCCCTCTCCAGCTCCTTCGCCACTGCATCGATGGCCTGCACCCGTTCCATGTAGGCAGCTGTGTCTGTCTCAATGGCCTCGTGTTTCTTCTTGGCTGCCTCCACTGCTGTCAGGTCTTGGCCAAAGTTATCCTGCTGGGAGCAAAGCCAGCAGTGAGGCAATGTCGGGGTGCCCCAATCCCCACAGTGGTGCTTGCTGGCCCCACCTGTGCCACCAGGCGTTGGTTCTCACTCAGCCAGGCCTCCCGCATGGCTGCTTTGCGGTCAAAGCGCCGTGCCAGCTGCTCCAGCTTCTCCTGCCGGATGAGCTCATTGCGCAGCGCCAACTCCCGCTCGTGCTCCGCTTTCTCCAGCTTCTCCCATGCCTGGGAAAAGGCAGAGTTGGGTGGTGGGACACATGTTCCGCGTCCCACTGGCCATGCCTTGCTCTGCTGGTGAGTCCCAGTGTGCCACAAGGGTGGGGGAATATCGATGCGGAAACACAATCTGCTCCTAGATGGATCCACACTGCACTGCACTGATGGACTTAATCCAACACAAGATGGACCCAATCCACCTTAGGATGAAGCCCAAGTGCCCCAAGACCTTAAATGCCCCAAAGGTAGACCCAACTTCAACTCCACCTGCTCCAGGAGGAAATTCAAATGACCCAAGTTCTTAATTAAGAATTGGCTCCAAGATGAACCTAACCTGCCCCAAGATGGGCCCACACTGTTTCAAGATGAAGCCCAAATTCCCCAGGACCTGGACAACTCCAATATGGATCCAACCTGCCCCAACATGGACCCAAAATGCCCCAGGGTGGACCCAACTTGACCCAGGTGCACAAACACCCAGGATGGACACAACCTGCAACAGGGTGGACCTCACCTGGCCCAAGAGCCTAAATGCTATAGGATGGACTGAAAATGCTCCAGAATGGACACAATATGCCCCAAGACCAAGCCCAAATGCCACAAGACCTGAACTGCTCCAACACAGACCCTATCTACCCCAAGATCTGAAATGCGCTCAGACAGACCGAAACTACCTGAAGTTCACACATGCCGAGAGGAACCCAACCTACCCCAAGGTGGACACAACCAGACTCAAGGGCCTAAATTACCCCGCAGTGGACCCAATACACCATGTGCATCCATACCCGGTTGATGTCACAGACCAGACGCCCCTCTTGTGGTGTGTAGACACGCTGGTTGTTGGCTCGCATCCGAGACTGGATGGTGAAGAGCAGCACCTCCAGGTTGCCCTTCTCCTGAAACCTGAGCCAGCGAGAGCTCAGCCTGTGGCATCCACAGGTGCTCAACACGGGCAGGAGGTGTGGGAGAAATGCTTACTTGGGTGGCTTCTCCACCGTGCGGTAGGTGCTGAAGGCCTGCAGCTGGTGCTGCACACCAGCCAGTGAGTTAGCGAAGCTGCGGCTGTTGAGGGAGACGATGGTCTGCTCGATCCAGGTGAGCAGGTTGGAGGCCAAGCCCCCATAGCCCTCGATCATCCGCTTGGTCTCCTTGGCATGCTCAATGACCTATGGCACAGCCAGAGGTGAGCACGGGGCATCCCGGCACTCTCCAGTGCCATGCCATGCCATGCCATCCCAATTCATCACCATTCTGACCTTGCCCAGCCTCCTGCCCTTCACCTCCAGTTTCTTCATCTCGGAGAAGTAATGGTAGAAGGCCACCACATAGGTGATGATGGACTTCTCATCGGGGTTCTCCGTGAACACATCTGTGCAGTGGCAGAGAGGTGTCAGCCCCAACCAGCACAATGGGGTGCCACCATCCCACGGTGTTGATGGGTCCCCACATTCACATCCCACGCAGAGCCACCTCTGGGGTTGTTCCACTTCTATCCCTCCATGGGTATGTCCCAAGGGGGGGGAAAATGAGGCAGGGGGACTCACCTTCAGGGTCAAGGAGCGGGGTGATGCCCAGGTGCCGCTCGGCCACGCTGAAGGCATGCTCCAGATTGTGCCGGGCATTGGACTTGGTCAGAGTTTTGAAGTCAAACAGCTCAGGCCTGGGGACAGAGAGCACAGAGACATGTTGACACAGCTGATACCACTGACACTGTACCTATGCCAGCGGCTGTGCCATGAACCTGTGCTTGTGGATGAGGGCGTTGAAGGCCAGTCCGTCCTTCCAGCTGGAGGTGAAGTTGGTGACATTCACGTGAGGATAGCTACGGCGAAGACAACAAAGGGGTCACCATCACCCTCTGTGCACCCCTGGGCCCCAAGGCCACGGACTCCACCTCCACCTACCCTGCTGTCTTCATTTGGCACCAGAGCAGCAGCGCGTCCCTGGGCGAACGTGTTTCTGGACCCTCCTTCATCTCCTTGATGACATCTTGCACCTGTGGGACAGATTGACAACCCAAGATGGCGGAATATGGCTCCTGCTGGGGCACTGAGTCTGTGGGCGCCACCTGCCCATGGTACCTGGAAGCGGAGGATGATGGTCCAGATGAGGCCAAGGATGAGGCGGTGGTTGCCGTCCACAATGTCATGGGAGCCCATGTTCTCCAGGTGCACCTGCTTCTCCTTCAGGAACTGCAGTGCCTTATCCACATTCTCCAGGCAGTGGATGCGCATCCGGCCCTTGGTGGGCTTGGGCTGGGGCACAATAGCACTCAGTGTCCTGCCCTCACTGCCTGGCATGCCCTGCCCTGCCCAGGGACCCCCACTGCCATGCCCAGCAGTCATGGCACAGTACAAGGGGTGGCTTAGCATGGCATGCTATGGCTCAGGATGGCACGGGGCGATAGTACAGCAGGGAATGTAACACTGGTATGGAATGATGAGGCATGAGATGGCACGGCATGGGCTGGCATGGCATAGGATGGCATGGTACAGCATAAGATGGGATAGCAAAGGATGGCATGGCATGGGATTATACAGCGTAGAACAACACGGGATAGTATGGAAGAACATGGTATGGCATAGGATGGCATGGCATAGGATGAGATGGCATGGAAGGGCATGGAATGGCACAAGGTATGGGATGGCAGGGAAAGGTATAGCATAGGACAGCATGGCATGGCATGGCATAGCATGGTATGTCATAGAGTGAGATGGCACCAGAGGACACAGGATGGGATGGCATGGGATGTGATAGAGTGGAATGGCGTGAGACAGCACAGGAGGAAACAGATCACTGTGGTATGGAACGGCATGGGATGGGATGGCATGGCACAGCATAACACGGAATGAGACTGCACACACAGCATGGGATGTCATGGCACGTGATGGTATGGGATGGAACAGCATGGGTTGAGAAGGCATGGCGCAGCTATGCAACAGCACAGCATGGCACATCACAGCACAGCAGGGCATGAGATGGCACAGGATGGACCCCAGGGTTTCTATCAGGAGGACGCTCATACCAGCATCTCTTTGGACAGCACCTCCAGCAGTTTGATGAGCATCCGCCCGTCCCGGAGGTCCAAGTAGAGGTCGGAGATGCGGCAGGTGACGCAAGCCAAGTGCAGGTTCACCCACTTGGTGAAAGTCTTCTTCTGCACTGCCTCCCGCTCATCTGCAACAGGGGAGCAACCACAGTGACACCATCTCCAACTCATAGTGTCAGGGACTCCAGCGATCCAAACCCAGCCCCATACCTGCCAGCGCTTTGATGCGGGAGCGCTCAAAGAGTCGCGCTGAACTGTTGTCGTTGTCCAACTCATCGTCGGAGGCATCCCAGTGGCTGTAGGACTGCTGCAGCTCCAGATGGTCATAGTCATTCTCGGAGGTCATGGTCCCGGTGTCCCGCGGCTGTGTGGCCGGCGGCTACGGGGAGAGGACCCTCGTTGGGTGATGCGGGCACAGGCATGACCGCCCCGCTGTGCTGTAGGATTTGCAGCTAAGACCTGCCGCTTAATCAGCTCAGCGGGATTTAGCGTTGCTCCCAGGTGTTTGGGTGCTCCCCATGGCTGTCACCCCATATGGGTCCCACAGCATCCATGGGTGGCACCCAAAGGGACTGGCACTGACCCACGCCTGCGCCGGAGGGGCTTTAGGCAGACAGCAGGCAACAGCTGCTGGTTCAGGGGGGACGGGGAGGGGACGACCGCCCTCAGGGACATTTGAGCCACAGATAGGACCGGCCGGTATCTAAAAATGCTGCCAGCAGCTGCAGGCCGCCCTGGGGCCCCTGAAGGGTGTGAGGAGCCAGGCTGGGGGCTGTCACCTCCAGCACCCAAAATCCTCACACCTTCTTTGTGCTACGGGGTTTGCCCAGTTGGGACTCAGCACCTGTATGGCACACTGAGGTGTCCCCCATGGGGCGACCCCAAGGGCTGTGAAGGTTTTGGGGGGAAAAAACCTGCGTGCAGGGGGGGTTATCGGGGCCAGCCAGGCTGGGCTGGGTGCTGTGCTGTACCCTAATCTTAGTGGTGCATGTGTGAGCGAGGCTAGGGAGGGGTGTACATGCAGAGCATGCAGGAGCAGAGCACACAGCATCCTAGCACCGTGCCAGACAGTACCTCAAAAACACTCCAACCGTGGGGAATCCCATAGGTGGGAACCCTCCCACACGTGCTGCTGAGCAGTGCCATGCCTCTGCATCTGCCATGCCAGCGGGCAGCCAGCATCCTCCTGCTCCTCCCCAATGCTGGCAAGGCCCCTAACGTGCCGCCAGTGCACACTGACAGCGTAGGGAGCGCCGACCCTTCAAATCTGCCTCTGCCACCACCAGGAAAACACAGAGCCCAGTAGGGTCACAGTGTAGGGCATCCCACTTGCCCCCTGCTGCCTTCCCAGTCTGCTGCTCGGTGCCGTGAATCAGCACTTCCCAGGGCTGGCATTGAGCTGCCACCACAGTGCCCACACTGTGCCCGGTGATCCCGCTGCTTGGTGCCCTGAGCCCCTGCCGCACTCTGTGGGTATCCCGGACAGGGGTACAGGAGAACAGCAGCGTATGGGATCCCCATTCACCCCAAAAGAGTGAATCTATGGGGTGCCAACACTCAGCGTCACCCCAAATCTCCATGACCAAAGTGGGTTCAGAGCACTGCTGTGGAAGGAGGGTTGGCACTGTGTCCATCAGTGGCACAGCATGGCACGGCACAGAATGGCATGGCATGGCACAGAATGGCATGGCACGGCACGGTATGGCACGGCACGGCACAGCTCCCCGGGGCCCCACAATGCCTGTCCCTGTCCCGCTGTCCCTGCAGTCGCCCGCCGGTGGCACACACACGTGCTGCCACGCTGCGTGCATTGCCAGCTATAAATAGGCCTGGGCTCAGCCCTGCTCTCTCTCTAGAGCGGGGGGCACCCACAACCCAGTAGACCCATATGAGACCCCAAAACTCCGCAGCAACATCCCACAGTGGGGCTGTTCACTGTGGCACTGAACCCAGCATAGCAGCGGCGAGCATGGAGAAAAACACCCCACTCTGAGCGAAACCGAACCCAAAGGATTGGGACACCCCGATCGGGGCACCTCAAATGGCAGCACCCCACGCTGGAACACCCTACACTGGGGCACCCCGCATCGGGACGCCCCACATCGGGGCACCCCATGGCTGCATCCTCCCCCAAGGACACCGAGCGGAACCCCACCCCCCGTTGGGTGTCCCCAGGGCGCTCGGGGACGTCCATCCCCACCGCCCCCTCAGTCGTCCCCCCGCCCCCCGGTGCCGCACTCACCTGCGCGGGGCGGCGGCGGTTGCGGGAGGGCGAAGGGCGGCGAGTGCGGGCGCGGAGCGGGGCGGGGGGAGCGGAGCCGCCGGGCGCCGCGCTATAAATACCATTATCGGAGCGCGCAGGGACATTCCTGCCCGGGGCCCGGCGCTGCCCGCCCCGATAGCCCCGCTCCCCCCCAGGGCCGGGCGGAGGCGGGCGGGGACGCGGTGCCGCCCCGCAATGCAGCACAGCGGCCCCCCCCGGCCAGCGCCGCCGGTACCGGGAGCGCCGGCAGGGTGGAGCGGGGCGGGGGGAAAGGGGAGGAAGCGGGGTGAGGAGCATTCCCAGTTAGTGATGGGTGACCCCAGCCGGTCCTAGGGTTCTCCCAGTTAGGACGAAGTGAGCCCCCAATAGCTTTGTGTGTCTCCCAGTTAGTGCTGGCTGCCCCCAGTTGGCCCTACTTACCCATATGGCTGGGGAGTCCCAGTTAATCCTATGATTCCCCCCAGTTAGCACTGGATGTCCCCCCTCTATAGCATTGGTTATCCCCTCACTTAGCACTGGGTGCTCCTAAGTACTGCTGGGTGCCCCTAATTAGTCTTAGGTGAACCCCTCAGTTAGTGTTGCCCCCCAATAGCCTTGGGAGTGCTAAGTGCCCCCAGTTGGTGCTGGGTGACCCCACTTTGTCCTGGGTGCCCCCAGTTAACCATGGGTGACTCCCCACTTAGCTGTGACCGACACACATTGGCCTTAGGTTCCCTCAGGTGAGAGCTGGGTGCCCCCATTTAGCGCTGGGTGCCCCTAACTAGCCCGAGGGACCCCTAACTAGCCCTAGGGGCCCACTCAAAGTTAGATG
>NW_024967718.1:54358-67783 GCF_019238085.1 Lagopus leucura
CCCCCCCCCCCCCCCCCCCCAGTGGCCTTCAGTGCCTCCTAAATTATTCCTGGGTGCCCCCCGTTGGTCCTGAGTGCCCCCCTGGGTGCTGGGTGAGCCCAACCAGTCCTAGGAGCCCAACAGTGCCAGCTGCCCCTAACGGCAGCCCGTAGCTGCGAGCAACCCCACCACCCCTCAAAAACTCAAGCTGCCCCCACTCAGCCCTGTGCGCTCGTGGGGGGGGGCCGGGGAGGCGTGGTTATACTTGGCCACGCCTCCGTCAGCGCAAAGCGCCACCCTATGCGCGGCGGAAGTCTCGCGAGAAGCGGCGTGATGTGCGGGGGCTGTGTGGGCACGGAGTACCCCGAGAGGGTGGGTAGGCCGCGGCCGGGCCGGGGGGGGCCGGGGAGCACCGAAGCCCGGTGCCGAGCCGTGCGGTGTCCCCTCGTAGGGCACCACGTGCCTGGAGGGCGGCTCCTTCCTCCTTAACTTCGTGGGGTGCGCGCGGTGCGGCCGCCGGGACTTCGTACTGCTGGGCAATCGCGCCGCCGGCCTGCACGGCGACGATGAGATCATCACCTACGACCGTGAGCGGGGGGTGGTCTGGCCTGGTGTGGGGGGGCTCTGAGGGTGTCTGGAAGGGGGGTGTGGGACTCCTGGCGGTTTCTTGGGGGTTTGGTGGTTTTTTGGGGGTGGAGGGGTGTGTTGGGGGTCTGGTGCTTTAGGGTGGGTTTGCCTTGTGTGGGGGGAGGTGTTGCAGGGTCTCCAGGAGGGGGGGAACTGGGGCTCAAGGCTTGTGTCTGAAGGGGGTAATTGGTGGGGTTTGGTGCTGTAAAGAGAGGGGTGTTGGAGGGATGTATGGGGGATATTAGGGAGAGGGAGGAGAGTGGAGGGAGTGTTTAGGTATTGGGCTCGAGGGGGCATTGGGAGTCCGGTGCCATAAAGGGGAAACTGGGAGGAGTTGAGCCTTGAGGGGGATATTGAGGGTTTGGGACCTTACAGGGGTGATTACCCGCTGGGGGAGTGGGGGGGAGGGTTGGTGCTTTGAGACCTAACCTGGGGCTCAGGGGGCTCAGCATCCCAGGGTGGGACTTTTGCCCCGTGTAGGGGCTGAGGTGGGTTCAGAGGTGAAGCCAAGGGTCCCCGGTGAGCACTGTGCCAGGGCTGGGCACATCATCATATCCCCATCCCTGAAGGCCCTTACCTGGCTTCCTCTGCAGACCTGTGCAAGAACTGCCACCACCTGATTGCACGCCACGAGTACACCTTCAGCGTGGTGGATGACTACCAGGTACATCCTCCAGGGGTCAGGGGGTTCTGCTGTGCTGCGTGGTCTCTCCCCAGCCCTGGGGGGTGCCCTCATTTTTGCTAGTGCCCACCTGCCCTCACAGCCACTGGAGGGAGCTGGAGGTGAGCAGCAGCCCTGGCACTGGTCCCGGTATCACAGGTGCACAGCTCAGGAGCTCTGTGACACACATGAAAGCAGCCACCCCACACTCCCCATCCCTCTTCCCTGGCTCATTGCCCATTCAGCAGCAAAGTGCTGGAAAATGGGCTCTGGGCAACCAGTGAGGCAGGGTCCTGGGGGGATGAAATGCAATCCGTTGTGATCTGATTGCAATCAGGGATCAGGTGTCAGCCACAGCTCAGGTTTCCTTGGCAGTGGAGGGAGGGGATAGTGTGGCCTGAGCCCCCTTCCTGCGCTGTGTTCTGCTCCAGGAGTACACCATGCTGTGCCTGCTATGCGGCCGCGCCGAGGACTCGGTCAGCATCCTGCCTGACGACCCACGTCAGATGACCCCACTCTTCTGAAGGCAGTTTGTAACCCTGGGTGGGGGGGGCTTCAGCCCTGACCCGCGACCCCCTTGTGCCGATGAAAAGAAGGGGGGGGGGGGCAAGGGGGGGGGCAGCCTGTTGGCACCCTGAAACGATTCTGTGCAGCGCAGCTGCCTGAGGAGTGCGAGCAATAAAGGTGAATTTGGTACAGCTCAGAGCTGCATGCAGAAGCACTCTGTATTTGTTCCCCCCCTTGGTGGGAACAGGCTGGGGGTGATGTCATTCTCCTGTGCCCCACCTCCCAGTGCTTGCTCTGCTCCAAACTCCCTCCCCACCCACCCAAAGCCCTTCTAAGGCTGTTGCCTCACTCTGCCTGCTGTGCCCCTCTGGGGGCACTCATTCCTGTTGTGGGCAGGGCGGGGTGGCACACCCTCACTGTGAGGCTGCAGAAATTGCTTTCACCTCTCCCCCTCTCTTCCTATAATGGAGCTGCCACCACGCTTTGGCACTGTTCCATTGTGCACAACTACTTCCTGCATCCCATGTGCTCGGTGTCTCAAAAACCAGGAAGGGGGGCACAAACAAGGGGGCTTGGATGCTGCCTCCAGCTCATTTATTGCCGCCAGCCCCATCCCAGCGGCCCCAGCCCTCCACCCCATCAGACCCCCTCCCCAGGGGGGTTTCGGAGGGGGCCATCACCTGGCAGAGGACAGGGGCTATCTGGGGGGGGGGGTACGGCCCTACTTGGCCAGCTTAAGGAGGCGCTGGATATCGGGCTCTATCTGGGCAGTGGGCAGGCGAGGGCTGTAGCGACGGAAAGGTTCCCCCTCGGGCCCCACCAGGAACTTCTCAAAGTTCCAGGAGATGTCAGAGCGCCGCACAGGGCTCCACACCAGGAAGCGGGGCTCGGCCATCAGGTGGTCTGCCTCATCCATGGGGGCGGGCAGGTGGGCCTTCAGGTAGGCGAAGACGGGGTGGGTGTCCTTCCCATTCACCTGGCACTTCTGGAACAGGGTGAAGTTGGGCTCGAAGCCGCCCCCTGGTCGCACGTGCTTGAGGCAGTTGAGGATCTCCTCGTTGGTGCCGTTTTCCTGGCAAGGGTACGAGGGGCTGAGCCGCATCATCCGCCACCCCGCGTCCCCTCATTCCCGTGGATTTACCTGGTAGCCGAACTGGTTGCAGGGGAAGCCCAGCACCACCAGCCGCCGCGGGTAGCGTGCCTGCAGCTGGTTGAGCTGGGTGTAGTCCCGCACTGTGGTGCCTCAGAGCGACGCCACGTTCTCGATGAGGACCACCCGCCCGCGGAAGACGTTGAAGTCCACCTTCTCCCCCTGCAAGGAGGTGGCGCTGAGGTCGTAGAAGGACTTGGCGATGGGGATGCTCATGGCTGCAGGTGACGATGTGCTCTGCCGCCTGCCTGCCCGCCTTAAAGGCTGACCTGTGCCCACGTGACGGCATCTGTGCTGTGACTGGGTGGAAAGCAGAGCCGGCCCACCTGCTGGCACCTGCCCAGGGACGGGGTGGGGGAAGGCCAGGGCAGCGCCACCGGCCTCAATTATTGATGTGGCTGCCACAGCACAGAGCTTGAAGCAGCCTGGGGCTGGGCGCAGGGTGCTGGCTGTGTTTGCCCCCACATTGTCCTTAGCACACGCCCATCCCAGTGCCCACCATCCTGAAGCCTGCGTGTCCCAGTGTCCATCACCATCCCCGTGCCAGCCATAATCCTGCTGCCTGCGTGTCATCCTTCTGGTACCCATCCATCCTGATGTCCAGTGCTGTCCCATTGCCCGCGACTTATCCTAATGCCACCACTGTTCTAATGTTGGCTTATCCCAGTGCCCACCATAATTCCAATGCTCACTCATCCCAGGAAGTGACAGTGGCCTAAAACACACCTGCCCTGGTGCCCACTGTTGCACTGTCCGTAACCACCCTAATAACCACAAGGGCCAGTGGCCATCATTCTGTTGCCAACTCATCCCAGTGACCGCCACTGCCCTAAGGTTCCCCCATCCCACTGCCAACCATCATCCCGATGCTCACGTATCTCAGCACTCATCACCATCCTAGTGTCTGTCAGTTTCAATAAGGAACAGCATCCTAATGCCCAAATATCCAGCTGTCTGCCACCATCCTGCTGCACAACCCTTCCCAGTGCCCATGACCGTCCTAATGCACATGCCCCGTTACCCACCACCCTTCTAATGTCATTCCATCCCAGTGCCCACCATAATCCCAGTGTCTGCATGTACTGGTGCCCATCACCATCCTAATGCCCACCCATCCCAGTAAGCAACCCAATGCCCAACCATCCCGAATGGCCCACCACCAACCCACTGCCTACCCAACCGTGTGCTCGCTGCTACCCTGATACCATCATGTTCCAGTGCCCAGCTCTTCCCTGCTGCACACCACCATCCCATTGTCCCTCCATCCCGGCGCCTATGATCATCCTAACGCCTGCACTTCCCACTGCCATCCATCCATTTCCCACCCATCCCAGTGCCCACTGCTTGGTGCCCATGGCCCTGTTACCGCTGCATCTCCACATCTCCACAACCTTGTCCCCACCCTAGGAAAGGGGACACTGGTGGGTTCCCTCCATTATTCATCACTGCTCGGGTTGCCGCAGTGCCGGGGACACCATGGTGGCACCGCCAGGTGACACCGTTCCCGGTGAAGGGGCTCCAGTATCTCCTTTATTGTGGAAACGGTGTGCAAAACAGGGTTGCAGGGTATGCCAACAGTGCCTGGGACCCCCCCAAACACCAAGGGGCTGCGGTGGAGTGGGGGTAAGTCCCCGTTCCTTGTGTCCCCCCCACCATGCCCCCTCTGTAGCAGGGCAGGGGGAGGCCAGGCTTCAACACCAGCAGTTTTTGGGGTTGTCGTGCCCCCCTGGGGTCTGCTGCTCATCCTCCTCCAGCTGGGCCAGCTCAGGGGGGGCCGTGGCAGTGTGCAACCCCTCCAGCTCCTTGCGGTGCGCCTGCAGCACCAGCTCCGTCAGTCGGGTGAAGGACTGCAGGGAAATGGGGTCAGCCTTTGGGATGGGGTGGGAGGCACCCGCCTTCAGCCCCACACACCTCCTTTATGTTCAGGTTGCTGCAGGCACTGGTCTCATAGAAGTCCATTCCATACTCCCGGGCAAGCTGCGAGGCAAAGGGCTCGGCGGTGCCGATAGGATTTTGGGTGAGGGGTCATCCCCCCATTTCTCAACATCATGGGGCAGACAGACGGTCCCATTGGGTGCACAGTCTATGGCCATGCATTGGGGTGTGGGGCAATTTTAGGGGAGGCTGGAGGTGGGGGAGCATTTGGAGGGAGAACTTGGGTGATGCTGGGGGGAGCACAAGGGGATGTTCAGGGTGCAGGAGGCTCCGGGGGGGGGTCCTGGTGCTTTGGGGGGCCCTGGCCACGCAGGGGGTGCCACCCCACCAGCTCACCTGCAGCCCTTGCTCTTTGGCCACTTGCCTCTTGTGCTCTTCGTCTGCTTTGTTCCCAATGAGGATCTTCTGGACACCATCGGGTGCATACTGAGAAAAGGGATGGGGGAGGAGGGAGCACATCAGCACCTCTCACCTCACCTATAAATGAAAGGGACCTCCCTCTGAGGCCCCACCTCGTCCACGTCGCTGGCCCACTTGACGATGTGCTGGTAGGAGCGCTCACTGCTGATGTCATACACTAGGAAAATGCCCTGCAGGAAAGGCACCAGGGAGGGGAGAAGAGGCAGCACTTTGACCTCCCCGTGCCTCAGTTTCTCCCCCTCATGCCCCTATTACCTGTGCCCGCCGGTAGTACTGCTTGGTGATGGTTTGGTACCGCTCCTGCCCTGCCGTGTCCCTGGGGGCATGGAGGGGGTTGGAGAAGTCATTCCATACCCCATGCCTCAGATGAACCCCGAGGGGGGGGCACCGTGGGGTGTGACCTCCCCAAACACTCACCAGATCTGGATGCGCACCTTGATGCCATCCACCTCGATCGTCTTCATCTTGAAGTCCACCCCTGGATGGGAGGACGGCAGCTTTATCATCATTATTTTTTTTCCTGGGGGATGGTTCCGTGCTTCCTCCCTACGTTCAGCTGGGACTGGGGACGCCCCCCCACAGACCCCTTCAGCCCTCCTGGCCCATAGCTGTGCTGTGCCACTCTGAACCCCCGCGGAGCTCCTTCCGCTGCCCTCTGATGCTCCCAGCACTGCAGCTCGCCGCTGCTCCCTGTCCCCAGTGTGGTGGCTCCCGGTGCCCCCGGTTTCCCTGCTGTTTCCTGGTGCTGCGATGCTCCCAGCGCTCCCAGTTTCCCATTTTCCCATAGCTTCAATCTTCCCATTTTTCCAATTCTCCCAGCTCCCACTTCTCCAGTTTCCAGGTTCCTCACTGCTCCCAGCCCCCAATTTCTCCTCTTCCGGATTCTCCCACCTCCCGGTGCTCCCAGTTTCCCATTTTCCCACTACCCGTCACTCCCGGTTTCCCGGAGCCGGGATGCTCCCGGTACCCTCGGTTTCCAGGTTCCCCCGTGTTCCCAGCTCCCGTTGCCCCCGCTTTTGCTCTGCTCCCAGCCCCCCCTACCCCCGCTTTCTCACTGCTTCCAGCTCCCGCTACCCGCCCGGTTTCCCGTCTCCCAGCTCCCACCCCCTGGCGCCGCGCATCCCCGGTGCGAGTACCGATGGTGGAGATGTGCGCCGGGTGGAACTCGCTGTCGGTGAAGCGGCACAGGAGGCACGTCTTACCCACGCCCGAGTCGCCGAGCAGCAGCAGGCGGAACAGCACGTCGTACTGCTTGGCCATGGCGGCCTCGCGCCGCCGCCGGGCCGGGGGAGGGGATCCTGCGGGATGGCACCGGGGCGGGGCGCGGGGATGCGCCGGGCACCGGGAGGGAGAGGCGGGAGCGATGGGGGGGGGGGAGGCAGTGAGGGATGCACCATGGGGATTCGAGGTGGAGGCACACACGGTTTTGGAGCGGGGGATGTAGGGGCTCGATGAAGAGTCGTGAGTTTGGAGCAGGGGATGTGGGTGACAGAGGAGGACGCAGCAAGGGTCAGAAAGGGATGCGGTGGGGGACAGCAACAGGGACAGTATGAGATGTCCTGGGGCACCGAGAGGTAGCAATGGGGTGTATGGAATGGACCATTTGGGAACACCTGGAGTTGCAGCCAAGGCACTGGGAGGAACCACAGCGCATTAAGGGGGTATTGGGGACACACACACGGGTTTGGACCCAAGGGACATGGGTGACACCGCAGCAGATATCTGGGAATGCACTGGGGGTCACCAGGAGGAGGTAGCATGGGGAGGTGCAGGGGGCACACACACTGGTTTGGAGCAGGATATGTGGGTGACAGGTGGGGACATGGCAGGGAACACCCGCAGATGCACTGGAGGACACCAATGGGGCTACCAGGAGATGTCCCGTGTCACTGGAAAGCAGCATGAGAAGGAGCTGGGGGATATGGGACAAGGTGGGGGACGTGCGTTTGGAGCGGGGGATGTGGGCAACAGCTGGGGACACAGCAGGGGACAGTGTAGAGGCGCAACTGGGCGACGTTGGAGGTGACATTGGGTGACATCCTGGGTCACTGGGAAGATGCGGAAGGGGGTATGGGGTGGGGACACGCATGGGTTTGGAGCGGGGGACGTGGGTGACAGAATGGGATGGCCCACAGGGCACTGGTGGGGACAATGGGAGACGTCCGCAGGTCTCTGTGAGGCCGCACCGGATGGGGTGATGGGGTGGAGACGCCCAGAGCCAGCCCGGGGAACACCCCCAGGGTTGGGGGTTTGCCTGCGCGGCCCGAGCGTCGCAGCGCCACGAGGTGACACCGCGGCCACACTGCGACACGGCGTCACCTGACCACACAACGCCAGCGCGCCGCCACGCAGCGCCGCCTGCCCCGGGGTGGTCGGGGCTTTAGAGCGGCGTGGGCGTGGCCAACGGCGGAGGGCGTGGCTACCCCGTAAGGGGCGTGGTCTTATGTCCCCGCCCGGCCGCCGTCGGCCCGGCCGGCAGCAGCATGGCGGGGGCATCCCCGCACGGCCCCGGTCCGCACGGCCCCGGCGGGCGGCGGCGGCTGCGGGAGGACGGCGTGAGGACACACACTTCCGCCGAGCAGGTGCGGGGAGAGAGGCTGTGGGGCCGGGGGTGGGGGGATTGGGGTCTGAGAGGCCGTACGGCCGGGGCTGAGGTACTGCTGTGTGAGGGGCCCGGGGCTCTGAGGGGTTGAGGTGTGGAAGTGGTTAGGGGGCCGGGATCGGAGGGGGCCTTGGGCCTGGGGGCTGAGGGGGCTGTGGTGCTGCGATCTGTTGGACTGGGGGCTGAGGGGACTGTGGTGCTGCGATCTGTTGGACTGGGGGCTTTGGGGCTGAGATCTGTTGGACTGGGGGCTGAGGGAGCGGGGATCTGTGGGACTGGGGGCTGAGGGGTTGAGGTCTAAGGGGCCATGAGATATGAAAGGGTGTATAACTGAGAGCTTGCAGAGCGTGGGATTGTGATGGAGCTGTGGAGCTGGGTCTGAGGGGCAAGTGCTGAGACTGGGGTCTGAGAGGGCCAAAGCCTGAAGGACTGAGGTCTGAAAGGCAGTGGTCGGGGAATGCCGTGGGTCTGGGATCTGAGTGCCAGGGTCAGAGAGTGCCATGGGGCCAGGTGTGAGGCAGTGAGGGGGTGAATGTCCCTGCTCCAGCTCCAGACCGTGGTGCATTGCTTAACTTTGGGACCAGGAAGCCCCATCTGTACTTCTTGCATCAGCTCCCTTGGCCCCTGGCGTGCTGGGGTAGGACAGGGAGGGGTCTGAAAACTTTAACCTTAGACCTAAAGTGAGTGGAGGTTGCATGGTGTGGCAGCTCCAGGCACTGATTGTGTGCTCTACTTCTTGTGCCATAGAGCAAAGTGGAGGACATTGTGCAGGAAGTGTTTGATGCCTACAAGACGAACCACCATGCTGTGCAGTAAGTGCCCCGTGAGTGCTCCCACAGCATGCTCTGGGCTGGGGCTCTGCTGAGCCCTGCCTGCTGCCTTGCAGGTTTGTCCTGCAGCGGGAGAAGCACTTCCACTACCTGAAGAGAGGCCTCCGGCAGCTGGGTGAAGCATATGAGGTACTGAGCACAGCCCCAGGGCTCCCTGGTGAACCCTTCAATTGTCATCGAGTTATTCCTGCCCTGGAGGCTGCTCCTGTGCCATGGGGTGCCCCGGGGTGGTGGATTCGTGATTTGCCCTTCCCAGAGTGCCTGTAGCCCCTCATGTTCCCCCTGTCCCTATAGTGTCTGGATGCCAGCCGCCCCTGGCTCTGCTACTGGATCCTGCACAGCCTGGAGCTGCTGGAGGAGCCCATTCCCCAGTCGATCGCCTCTGAGTAAGTCCTTCCTTAGCCTTGTGGGACATCGAGGGGTCTGCACCCCATGAGCCACATCAGAGCTGCTCAGCGTGGGTGTGCCTGCTCCCAGAGGTGCCCACTGCCCTGTCCTCTGGGGCCACCTCCCGCCGTCGCCGTGTCCCTGGCGCCAGCACAACGGTGCTTTGTGTCCTGTGGAGCCCTCAATGCTGCCTATTCTTGCCGGCCAGCATCTCGTGACAGAGGGAGGTGGGGGAGATACAGGAGTCAGCATCCACGTCCTGGGGTGGGGGGCTCCCTGAGGTGGTTGGGACACATCACCAAGGTGGGAATCCCCCTGGAAACACCTGGGGACACTGAGATGTGGCTGGAACCTTTTTCTGCTATGGGATGTGCTAAGGGAAGGCTCATTGCCATCCTGGAACCCTCACCCTCTTGCCCACCCCGCCCCAGTGTCCTTCCCTGGTTCCTGTCCCCAGCTGTCCTCCTTGTCCCTGCAGTGTCTGCCAGTTCCTGAGCTGCTGCCAGAGTCCCCAGGGTGGCTTTGGGGGGGGGGCCAGGCCAGCACCCCCACCTTGCCCCCACTTACGCCGCTGTCAACGCGCTCTGCATCATTGGCACAGAAGAAGCATATAGCATCGTTGATAGGTACAGGAGGGTGGTGTGGGGCTGTGGTTGGGGTGTGTGTGGGGGGTTTCTAGCTCCACGCTGCCCCACACACCCGCATTCTTCCACAGGCAGAAGCTGCTGGAGTACCTACACACGCTGAAGCAGCCCGATGGCTCCTTCCTTATGCATGTAGGCGGTGAGGTGGATGTCAGGTGGGTGAGCTGTCCCCTCTTTGACCCTGTGCAGCCCTCACCAGGGCTGGGGACAGAGGGGACATTGCCCCCTTCTCCCCCAGGAGCGCCTACTGTGCTGCTGCGGTGGCATCGCTGACCAATATCCTCACACCTGCGCTGTTCACTGGGACAGCCGAGTGGATAGCAAGGTGAGTGCTGGCCCAGAGCGGGCACAGGGTGGGTGGCCCCTCTGTCACTGTCCTTAGTGTTGTCCTCATGCAGATGCCAGAACTGGGAAGGCGGTATCGGCGGGGTGCCAGGCATGGAGGCTCATGGTGGGTACACCTTCTGTGGGCTGGCAGCACTGGTCATCCTGAAGAAGGAGCACCTGCTGAACCTGCGCAGCTTGCTGGTGGGTGTCACAGGGTGCCGTGGTGCTGGGGGGTCCCGGTCCTGGTGATGAAACCCACTCCTGGTGATGAAACCCACTCCTGGTGATGAAACCTGCTGTCCCATGCAGCACTGGGTGACTGGGCGGCAGATGCACTTCGAGGGTGGCTTCCAGGGCCGCTGCAACAAGCTTGTGGATGGCTGCTACTCCTTCTGGCAGGCAGGGCTGCTGCCCCTGCTGCACCGTGCCCTTCACACACAGGGTGAGTGGCCCAAACGGGGAAAACCGGGGCTTCATCTGCCTCCAAGAAGCATGTTTGTAGAAGGGGGATGAATGAGCTTGAGCAAGGAAGCAAAGTGTGGCACAGCCCTGGAGGGTGCGGCAGGACCTTCGGTTAGAAAGAGGCTTCCCTGGGGTGGTCTTGGGGTGTTTTAACAGACCCTCTTTCCCCCCTTCTCCTGTGCAGGTGATGAGGCGCTCAGCATGTCACGCTGGATGTTCGACCAGTCGGCGCTGCAGGAGTACATCCTGCTGTGCTGCCAGTGTCCAGCTGGAGGGCTGCTGGACAAGCCGGGAAAGTGAGTATTGAGGCAGTTGTGTGGGAGGTACTGCACCCCCAGGGCTCTCTGCTCAGTGTGCCCCCCACCCTGCCCCAGGTCACGGGACTTCTACCACACCTGCTACTGCCTGAGCGGGTTGGCCATTGCCCAGCACTTTGGCAGCGGAGATCTGCACCACGAGTTGGTCCTGGGCATCCCTGAAAACCGCCTGGTAGGTGGGGGGGGGAGGGGATATGGGACTCCCACTTCAGGGCTTCTTCAGGCTCAAAGTGCTTTGTCCTTCACTCTGGCAGCAGCCCACGCATCCCATCTACAACATTGTGCCGGAAAAAGTGATGAAGGCAGCGATGCACTTCTTGCAGCAGCCTGTGCCCAGCCTGGAGGCAACAGGGTAGGGGTCTGCACTCCACCCATCTGGGCAGAGTGAGGCCCTCAGGGTGCTAGCCATACCAAAAAGGAGCTGGGGGGCCGTAAAGCAGAGCTGCCACCTGCCCTCAGGGTGAGTAAGGAGCATGGGAGGGTTCCCAGCCCTGCTCCCCCCTCCCCAACCCCAAGAAAACACAGCTACCATGGGGAAGGATAAAATACATTTTGGGTTTTTTTCCTTTTTATTATTTATAAGTCTTATAGTAAAGGGAAGCCTTAACTTGCAAGACAACTCTGAGCAGTATGTACAACATACTTTAGATCCATGGAATGAATGGCGTTAAAATGGGGTCACCTACAGGGAGAGGAGAGGTGGGGAAATGCCACAAATGTGGGGAGGCGGCTTCTGGTGTTCGTGTGTTGGAGGGGTGGGACATAGGGCAGGATGCACACGCAGACCACCCAGCCCAAGCCCTGCAGCTCCATGCCATGGAGGGCAGGGGGATGCCTTGCACACACAGGAAATAAATAGCGAGACCCCCCCCCTGTGCTCACCCCCTGGGGGTGCCCACAGGTGGGCAATGGGGGCTGGGGGGGATGCCCGCCTCCTGCACAGCCTCGTGCTCAGCTCAGGGCTGCAGTGGTCCCTGGGTATAAATAGAAATGCTCATATAAAACCGAAGGGGGGGAGGAGGTGCAGAAAGGGGCTCGCTAGCGGCAGGGGGGAGAGGAAATGGGGGTGCTGGTGGCATGTCCACGCAGTTGGGGTCCCCCAGACCCCCTGGATTCCAGCACGGAGGGCTGCAAGGGTGCAGCCCTGGAGCCTTGAGGAGAAAAGGGTGAGTCCTTAGGGGGCCAGGGGGCAGGTGTGGGGGGGCCTAGCTGGCCTCCATGCGCAGCTTCTTCCTGCTCTGTGGCTCATCAGGCTCCGAGTCAGAGCTGGAGTCAGAGCCGCCGTCAAAAGCGGAGATGGCACTGCCCTTGGGGTTGGTGTACAGGCTGCTGTCTGCTGCTGGGTAGTTGGCCTGCAGCTGGGCACTCGAGCGCGCCTTCTCCAGGGCTCGCACTGCAAGGCAAGGGGCGTCACAGCCCAGGGTGGGGAGGGGCACGGCCTTTGTACCCCCTTCCTGGGGGGAGCTCACCTTGCTGCTCCAGCAGCGCGTTCTGCCGCTTGAGGTCATCGATGTCCTGCTGGTGCGTGTGGTTTTTCCGGCGCATGTACTGGATGTACTCTGTGGCTTTGTCCAGGATTTGGGCCCGGGATGCCTGTGGCAATAGTGGGAAAAGGCACGGGCCAGATAAAGACCTCAGCTCTGCCGTGGGGTGGAGGCCCCCAGGATGCGCATGGCACCACTTCAGAGACCCGCAGCCCCTCACTGACTGCACCATTAGGTTCTGCCACCAAAACCTCAGAGCCAGGCAACGTTGGCAGGAGGAAGCACTGCTCCACTTGGCGTAGCCGAGGGAGGGGGAAGTCAAAAAGGTCCCTGTGGGGCGTGCCGCCGCGCTCCACAACCTCACCTTCTCGCCCTGCAGGGAGGGCACGGAGTCACGCAGGCTGTGGAAACTGTCCTTGATGTGGTCCCGCCGTTTGCGCTCCAGTGCGTTGTGGTGGGCTCGCTTGTCAGCCTGCGGGGGATGGGGGGCGCGTGCACATACACACATACAGAGTGGGGCAGGGAAGGGGGGGGGGGGGCCACGGTGCTTTCAGTTTCCCCGTGGCGCAGCTTCCTGCTGTGGCTGAATTGGGGCTGGGCCTAGAAGTGGGGGCCGGTGGGGGGGAAGCAGTTTCACACCCCCCAGAATGCCTCACAGCCCCTGTAGCACACAGCGTTGCCTCTGCATATGCCCAAAGGGCACGGCCCCACCTGCGTCCCCTCTCCCTAAGGCAGCTTTCTGGAAAGAGGCAGCCCCATGCTGCTCAAAGAGAGCCCACAGAGAAACGGCTCCAGAAGAGACACCCTCCATCCCAACCACACAAATTCACATGTCTTCCCCATAAAGCAGGCACAGCCCTCCTGCTCCCCCCACCTGACAGCCCCTGTTTAATGCCACAGCCCCCCCCAGACGACCCCTAAACATAGCCTCCACAGGTATCATTACCCCTCAAAGTAAAGACACTTCCACAACATGGCCCCGCAGGTGTCTGTCCAAACCTCCCAAACCCAACTGTGTCCGTTTCCTTCCCCCACCCTCTCCAAGACAAAGTATCCTCTTATCAGCCTCCCAGACACACCCCAACACAACCCC
>NW_024967719.1:0-918 GCF_019238085.1 Lagopus leucura
GTTCAATTATCTGTAAGTATTTTTTTTTTTTTCGTTTGTTTTGAGGAGTTCGGAGTTTTAATAGCTTTTAAAAAACCTCTCTCGCGTGTTTCAAAGAAGAGGATTCGGTTTTGAAAGGCCGGCCATATGGAGACAATATTGGTCTTAAGTACACGAGAACGGTTTGAAATGAGCCCTCCTCCCTGCAACAATATTTAAAAGCCTTTAAAAGAAAACATAAAAAAGGCAATTCTCCTTTAAATGCAGAGGAGAATTGGGAGTGGAAAGGAGGGGGAGAAAATGCTCTTCCCTGCTAGTGGTGGGTAACGTATACATACACGTATATATAATTTAAGAGGACAAAAAGCGGGTCCACACCTCCGGAGCTAAAGATCATTGACAGAAAGGCCCCCGTCCCTGGGTCCCCACCCCCCCTCCCCTCTCCTGCGCTCCCTTCCCACACTGCGGGGCAGGAGAACCGCGCCCGGTGGGACTGCGCGGAAAACGCGCGGCTGGGAACCCGCGGACATCGAGTGCAGCCCCGCAGCTGCCGAGCCATAGACCGTAAGGGGTTCCTCTTCCCCTCCTCCTCTTTTTTTCGAGCTGTTTGGGTTTTTATTATAATTATTATTTCCTTTTCTTCTCCCCTCTTCTTTTTGCTACAGCCTCGGAAACCCTCGCTATCAATTTCGAATCGATCTTCCTCCAGCGAGGATCTATTCCTCCCCTTGAGCCGGCAAAGTTAGGAGGCGGGTGAGGGAGAAAAGGCACGTTTATTAAAACAAAGAGGGACCCAGATATGGCAGCGCAGGGGACGAGCCCCTCTCCCCGTGTCGGCGGGTCAGGGAATAATTAAGCAGATTAAAAATAATAATAAACCGAGGGGTGACGGTGGAAAGAAAAAAAAAAAAAAAAAAAAAAAAAAAAAAAAAAAAAAAA
>NW_024967719.1:1018-2658 GCF_019238085.1 Lagopus leucura
AAAAAAAAAAAAAAAAAAAAAAAAAAAAAAAAAAAAAAAAAAAGAAGAACCCAACTACTAAGAGCAATTGGCGAGCTACGGCTGCTGATTTTTTTTTTTCCCCCTTTAAAGAGCTTCTGAGAAGAAATGGAGCTTGACAGAACCAGGCCGCGTTGGCTGTATGAAAAACGCATCCCGCTTCGCTAAAGTAGCACCGAGCTGGTTCGCAATATATATATCTACATAAAGAAAAAAAAAAAAAAAAAAAAAAAAAAAAAAAGGAAACCCAGCCCACCCTCTCCTTTTGTTCCAGGCTGCTCTCGCTGCGCCCCGCGCCCCCCGACCCCCCCGGCCCCGCACACCGCCGTGGAGCCCTGCGAAGCGGCCCCCCCGCATCCCGCGTCTCCCGAGGCCTCGCCGCTCCTCGGCACAGACAGTTTGTGTCTAACAATGACCCCGGACAGCCACTTTCGCTCTCTCTCGGTCGCACACGCGCACACGCACTACAGACACCGACGGACATACATGGCAATGGAAGAGCTGTTACCTTGCTTGTTGAATTCCATGCAATCAATGCATCTCCATATGTATATATATGTGTATATTTTCCCCCTTGGCAATGGAAATTACAATGGGATCAGGCTTCTCGTGTGCATATTTCCTTTTATTTATTTATTTGCGGATCAGCATGTGAAAACCCAGCCTGGAAGAAAAAGCTCTATCCAACGCAAGCCGCCTGCCTGCCTCGCTCTCTCTCTCTCTCTCTCTCTCTCTCTCTCCTGCTCTCTCCAAACACTTCCAGGTTGTCAGACGCACCAGAAAGGATCCTGAGGCCAAGATAAAGCCCCCACCCCCACCCTTTTCTCAGCCTGATCTGGAAGATGCACTTTTCCCCACCCTAATCTTTCTACTCCCCCCTCAAAATAAAAAAAAAGCAATCATTAAAAAAAAAAAAAAAAAAAAAAAAAAGGGAGGGGAGAGGGCTAAAGAGAGGAAAAAGCCAACAGCACCCCCTTCGAAAAGAAAATGGGGAAAAAAAGTTCCGGGCGGGCTGGCAGCGACCGCTTAGGGCAGGTTCTCAGCGCGGTGCTACCGCGGGGCTGCGCGGAGTCGAGCGCGGGGTGCGGAGCGGAGCGCGGAGGGGACGTGGGCCCGTCCAGCTCCGCTCGCCAAGTGCCGGGACCCGCTGCCCAACCAGCTGGGATCCTGCTCCGGAGAGACTCCCTCACCCAACCCTCCCGCCCGCCCCCTCCCCCCCAAACCTCCTTTTCCAGCCTATTTTTCTGGCCGGCAAACAAGAACAAGGCACAAAGACAATCGCCAAACTCCCCAGCAGCCCTCCCCCTCTGCCTTACCTCCTTCCCTCCCTCCTCCATCCATCTCTCCCAACCAAAGAGAAAATTCAGCGCCTGGGAATATCCCCCTTCCCCCTCACCCCTTTAAATAAATCGCTGGCTCCGCTAACCTCACACCACCCCCGCCCCCCCCCCCCCCCCCCCCCCCCCCATCGGCTGCCCCCACGTGGGGGGGGGGGGCTACCCCTTTCTTTGCTTCCATAGGCCTTAAAAAATAATAATAATACAAATCTATGGGAAGGGGGAGAAGGGGAGGGAGGGGGGGGGGAGACCCCTTCAAGTGGACCCTCCGTATAAGCAGGGAAA
>NW_024967720.1:0-1650 GCF_019238085.1 Lagopus leucura
ACGTGTCCTACGTGTCCTACATGTCCTACATGTCCTACATGTCCTACACGTTTTACCTGTCCTACGTGTCCTACATGTCCTAAATGTCCTACGTTTCCTACGTGTCCTACCTGTCCTACGTCTCCTACAAGTCCTACGTGTCCTATGTGTCCTACGTGTCCTACATGTCCTACATGTCCTACGTGTCCTACGCGTCCTACATGTCCTACGTGTCCTACATGTCCTACTTGTCCTACATGTCCTACGTGTCCTAAATGTCCTACATGTCCTACATGTCCTACATGTCCTACGTGTCCTACGTGTCCTATGTGTTCTACGTGTTCTACGTGTCCTACCTGTCCTACATGTCCTACGTGTCCTACGTGTCCTACATATCCTACGTGTCCTACGTGTCCTATGTGTTCCACATGTCCTACGTGTCCTACGTGTCCTACATGCCCTACGTGTCCTACGTGTCCTACGTGTCCTACGTGTCCTACGTGTCCTACATGTCCTACGTGTCCTACGTGTCCTACGTGTCCCACGTGTCCTACGAGTCCTACGTGTCCTACGTGTCCTACGTGTCCTACATGTCGTGCGTGTCCTGCGTGTCCTACGTGTCCTACATGTCCTACGTGTCCTACGTGTCCTACGAGTCCTACGTGTCCTACGTGTCCTATGAGTCCTACATGTCCCACGTGTCCTACGTGTCCTACGTGTCCTACGTGTCCTACGTGTCCTACATGTCTTACATGTCCTACGTGTTTTACGTGTCCTACATGTCCTATGAGTCCTACGTGCCCTACTTGTCCTACGTGTCCTACATGTCCTAAATGTCCTACGTGTCCTACATGTCCTACATGTCCTACATGTCCTACGTGTCCTACATGTCCTACATGTCCTACATGTCCCACATGTCCTAGGTGTCCTAGGTGTCCTACGTGTCCTACATGTCCTACATGTCCTACGTGTCCTACGTGTCCTACATGTCCTACGTGTCCTACGTGTCCTACGTGTCCTACATGTCCTACTTGTCCTACATGTTCTACGTGTCCTACGTGTCCTACATGTCCTACCTGTCCTACGTTTCCTACATGTCCTACGTGTCCTACGTGTCCTACATGTCCTACGTGTCCTATGTGTCCTACGTGTCCTACATGTCCTACGTCTCCTACATGTCCTATGTGTCCTACGTGTTCTATGTATCCTACATGTCCTACGTGTCCCACGTGTCCTACGTGTCCTTAGTGTCCTACATGTTCTACGTCTCCTACGTGTACTATGTGTCCTACATGTCCTACGTGTCCTATAATTTCTACATGTCCTACATGTCCTACGTGTCCTACATGTCCGTGTCCTACGTGTCCTACATGTCCTACGTGTCCTAAGTGTCCTACGTGTCCTAGATGTCCTACATGTCCCAAATACCCTACATGTCCTACGTGTCCTACATGTTCTACATGTCTAACATGTCCTACGTGTCCTACGTGTCGTACATGTCATACGTGTCCTACATGTCCTACGTGTCCTACGTGTCCTACGTGTCCTATCTGTCCTACGTGTGCTACGTGTCCTACGTGTCCTGCGTGTTCTACGTGTCCTACGTGTCCTACGTGTCCTACGTGTCCTACATGTCCGACTTCTCCTACATGTCCTACATGTCCTACGTGT
>NW_024967721.1:0-1539 GCF_019238085.1 Lagopus leucura
GACACACGGCGTCATACGTGTGCGTGTCAGGACATACGGCGTCATACATGTGCGTGTCAGGACACACAGCGTCATACGTGTGCGTGCTGCGACATATGGCGTCATACATGTGCATGCCGTGACATACGGCATCATACGTGTGCGTGTCAGGACATATGGCATCATACATGTGCGTGCCGTGACATACGGCATCATACGTGTGCGTGTCAGGACATATGGCATCATACATGTGCGTGTCGGGACATACGGCGTCATACGTGTGCGTGTCGGGACATACAGCATCATACGTGTGCGTGTCGGGACATACGGCGTCATATGTGTGCCTGCAGGGACACATGGGGTCATACGTGTGCGTGCCAGGACACATGGCGTCATACGTGTGCATACAGGGACACACGGTGTCATATGTGTGCATGCAGGGATACACAGCGTCATACGTGTGTGTGCCAGGACATATGGTGTCATACGTGTGCCTGCAGGGACACACAGCGTCATACGTGTGCCTGCAGGGACACATGGGGTCATACATGTGCATACGGGGACACACGGCGGCCATAACTGGGGACAGATGGGGACAGGGTGGCCATAATAGGGGGCAGATGGGGACAAGGAGGCCCTGGCAGCCATAATAGGAGATGTTTTGGGACAGTGTGGCCTTGGTGGCCATAACTGGGGAGATTTGGGGACATTTGGGCCCTGGAGGCCATAATGGGGGACATTTGGGGACACAGTGGCCATAATAGGGGACAGATGGGGACACAGTGACCCTGGCAGCCATAACAGGGGACCTTTGGGGACAGGGTGAGCATGGTGGCCATAATAGGGGGCAGATGGCGACAAGGTGGCCTTGGTGGCCATAATAGGGGACATTTGGGGACAGGGTGGCCATAATAGGGGGCAGATGGCGACAAGGAGGCCTTGGTGGCCATAATAGGAGACGTTTTGGGACAGTGTGGCCTTGGTGGCCATAACTGGGGAGATTTGGGGACATTTGGGCCCTGGAGGCCATAATGGGGGACATTTGGGGACACAGTGGCCATAATAGGGGACAGATGGGGACACAGTGACCCTGGCAGCCATAACAGGGGACCTTTGGGGACAGGGTGAGCATGGTGGCCATAATAGGGGGCAGATGGGGACAAGGAGGCCTTGGTGGCCATAATAGGGGACATTTGGGGACAGGGTGGCCATAATAGGGGGCAGATGGGGACAAGGAGGCCTTGGTGGCCATAATAGGGGACATTTGGGGACAGTGTGGCCTTGGTGGCCATAACTGGGGACATTTGGGGACATTTGGGCCCTGGAGGCCATAATGGGGGACATTTGGGGACACAGTGGCCATAATAGGGGACAGATGGGGACACAGTGACCCTGGCAGCCATAACAGGGGGCCTTTGGGGACGCGGTGGCCCTGCTGTCCCTGCTGTCCCCTTTGCAGCATCCTGGCCACCGTGGGCTCGCAGTTCGACCTGCGGACGCTGCGGGCCGTGCGGGTGCTGCGGCCCCTCAAGTTGGTGTCGGGGATCCCGAGTGAGTGGG
>NW_024967722.1:0-581 GCF_019238085.1 Lagopus leucura
CCAGACCCCAAATCCCAAATTCCGACCCCAAATCCCACATCCAGACCCCAAATCCCCCATTCTGACCCCAAATCCCCCATCCAGACCCCAAATCATGGATTCTGACCCCAAATCCCACATTCTGACCCCAAACCCCCCATTCTGACCCCAAACCCCCCATCCAGACCCCAAATCGTGGATTCTGACCCCAAACCCCATTTCCTGACCCCAAAATCTCACATCCGGAGCCCCCAAATCCCCCCCAAATCCCCCATTCTGAGCCCCAAATCTCTGAGGTGGCGGATGGTGCTTTATTGGAGGGGGCACAACAGGGTGAGTGTGCAAGGGGGTGAGTGTGCAAGGGGGGTGTGCAGTGTGGGGGGGCGAGTGTGCAAGGGTGAGTGTGCAAGGGGGAGGGTGCAAGGGGGAACGGGTGTGCACACGAGTGTGCAGGGTGAGCACAGGGGGTGAGCACACAAGACGTGGGAAGTGTGCAAGGATGAAGGCAGAGGTGTGTAGGAGCGTGCAAGGGGGTGGAACACAAACGTGCACAGTGGGGGGGGGGGGTGAGCGCGCACGGCTGCACGGCGCCCAGGCTGTGA
>NW_024967722.1:681-1781 GCF_019238085.1 Lagopus leucura
GGGGGGTGTGAGTGCACGGGGGGGTGCAAGGAGGGGGGGGTGAGGTGTGAGTGTGCAAGGGGGGTGTGCAGTGTGGGGGGTGAGTGCGAAGGGAGTCGTGGGGCACGAGTGTGCAAGGGTGAGTGTGCAAGGGTGAGTGTGCAAGGGTGAGTGTGCAAGGGGGAACGGGTGTGCACACGAGTGTGCAGGGTGAGCACAGGGGGTGAGCACACAAGACGTGGGAAGTGTGCAAGGATGAAGGCAGAGGTGTGTAGGAGCGTGCAAGGGGGTGGAACACAAACGTGCACAGTGGGGGGGGGGGTGAGCGCGCACGGCTGCACGGCGCCCAGGCTGTGAGTGTGCAAGGGGAGGCGCGCACGAGTGTGCACAAGAGCTGAGCTGCCTCACGAGCCGCTGCCCACGTGTGCAAATGACGCGTGGGGTGTTTGCGTGTGCAAGGGGGGCGGTGAGCGTGAGTGTGAGCGCACGAGGGGCGTGCGAGGGCCGCCGTTAAGGGGGGGGGGGTCCCCGGCGGGGTGTCGGGGGGGGGGCGCGGGGGGCTCCTCGTGCAGCAGCTGTGTGACACGGCGCAGGCGCGCGGCCGCGTCCTCGTGCTCACGCTGCAGCCGTCGGTTGCTGCGCCGCAGGGTCTGCAGCTCCGCACGCAGCCGCGCCTTCGCCTCCTGCTCCTGTGGGGACACCGCCGTGCCCCATAGCGCCCCATAGTGTGCCCCAGAGCGCCCCATAGCGAGCTCCATAGTGCCCCACACTGAGCCCCATAGTGCCCTTCAGAGTGCCCCATAGCGCCCCATAGTGTGCCCCATAGCGCCCCATAGCGAGCTCCATAGCCCCCCACACTGAGCCCCATAGCGCCCCATAGTGTGCCCCATAGCACCCCACACTGAGCCCCATAGTGCCCTTCAGTGTGCCCCACAGCTTGCCCCATAGCGCCCCATAGTGAGCCCCATAGCGCCCCATAGTGTGCCCCATAGCACCCCACAGTGAGCGCCATAGCACCCCATAGTGAGCTCCATAGCCCCCCACACTGAGCCCCATAACGCCCCATAGTGTGCCCCATAGCCCCCCACACTGAGCCCCATAGCGCCCCATAGTGTGCCCCA
>NW_024967723.1:0-3345 GCF_019238085.1 Lagopus leucura
AGACTCAAGAAACTAGTCAAGAAACAGAGTCTTCAAGCTGAAAGAGAGAGTCTCCAGGAGAGAGTATGAATTGAGTGACAGTCTCCAAGCCGAGAGGAGAGGCGTCTCCTCGCGACCTGCACCATCCAATAAATATCTCAGCTATTAAAAGAAGATGTCCTTCTGCTTGAGCAAGTGACAACTGTCTGACTACGTTGCATCCTGCCTTGTGGGATTACCTACATGAGCATGAGGGGATATGAAGAAGCGGCATAAAAAACCCACTCCCACACTCTCATCCCCTTTTGCTCCCTTTCCCCTTTTCCCCTCCTTTCAGGGCCGGTGGGCCCGTGGGCCTGCTGTCCCCCTGTCACAGACACAGATCTAGAGATAAGACCGTGGCAGGGTGAAACACGTGCTGCAGTGAAGCAAGCCGCGTGAACTGGGTACTAGCGAGCGTTCTGCTTGTGTGCATAGGTAGGCTTTTATTGAAAATGCCTCTGCCTGCCGGTCCCTTGGCTGCCTTCACCCGCCGCTCAGAGGATCCCGCTCACAGTGGCTCTGCAGCTCACACCCCGCACGGGGCCCAGGAGAAGGGTTGAATGGTGGCCCACCTACACTGGGTGGAGAGCACTGAGAGCACTGGCTCTCGTACGGCACAGCACGTGTGTAGGGCGTGTGCGTGAAGGGCGAACCGTCTCGAAAGATAGACACCAGGAACAACACCTGCTGCTATGTTTTTATCTTTTATTGTAAGCCCCGCTAGCGGCGCCGGGGTGGCCGCCTCTTGCAGGGCAGAGGAGCGCGCTGGGCACTGCTGGCCCTCCTCTTTGTGGGGCGCAGGGACCTCCCAGCCGAGCGCTTCCTGCCCCGGCCGCGAGCAGAGGAGCCACGGCTGCGGCCCTGGTCAGCGGGACCAGCTGCCTCGGGACCCGGCTCACCAGGACCCCCTCCGAGGGCCCCGCTGGACGTGCCGGGGAGCTCCTCCATGTGGGGACCCGCGGAGCGGCTGGATGGTGTGGCGCTGGGGCCAACAGCCTCCTGCGGGGCACCGGATTGGGCCGCGGGGCCGTCCTCCTGCTCCTGGGTGCCACTGGGGTCTTCGAGGCCCAGCAGCCTCCGGGCCTCCTGGCTGCACCGGCTCTCGATGGTTCCAATGAGAGCGTCGACGAGCGGTGCGGTGATGGGCCCCAGGGCGTGCTGTGCGCACTGCACTAGGATGTCCCTGTCCGGCCCCACCTGGCACAGGAACGCCAGGACCATGCTCTTCAGCCAGTTGATTTTCCACCAGCGCGGCTCCCCGTTGCGGCGGAGTTCCTGCTCCAGCCAGGGCAGCACCGGGTCGAGGATGTCACGTCTCTCCCGGAAAAGTGCTGCCCAGACCTCCGGCAGGAGGCCGCCCACTCTCTCCGGCTCTGCGGCCATCGGCTCAGGGGACGGTGGCGCAGAGGGTGGAGCGGATGCCGCAGTGCCGCTGGGGCCGGTGGTGGCGCCGAAGCTGACGGGCACAGGCACTGCGGGCGGGGAGACGATGCACTCCACGTACTCGTTGTCTCCCCGCACAGAGACCCGGATGGTCTTCATGGCCGTTCTGCACAGCGGGCAGCTGTCTCGCAGCCTTGCCCAGCGCTGGATGCAGCCGAGGCAGAAGGTGTGATTGCAAGGACTCGCGTAGGCGATGTCCTGTCGCGCATCACGGCAGATGGCGCATGTCCATGCCTCTTCTTCTACGGCCATGGTCTTCTCACTGCAGCTGGCTGGGAGAACCAAGGATGACAAGTTGCTCTCCTTCACCGGAGCTGCAGCGGTGGTATCTCGCCCTGCAAGAGGAAGGGACGTCACGGTCACTCGCTGCGCCAGGGTGTGAAAGCCCTCAGCGGGCCCTCAGCAGGAAGCCCTCCCAAGCCCATGACTGGGCTGTCTCGTGCTCCTTGCTGGCACGGGAACAGGCTCCCCACGGCACGGTCCCCTGAGGGACCCACGTGTCCCCACACCACTCACCTCCGCTGCTGCGGGGGCGCTCCGTAGGGCCCCGGCTGCCTGCTCTAGGCAGGGCCAGGGAAACAGAAGCGATACTGTGGGATCGGGCACTGAGATGCTGCAAGCAGCCCCAGGCACGACCCAGCACAGCACAGCCAAATCCTCGCTCGACCGACAAGCCTCGCAGAGCTGCTCAGCAGGGTCCAGGAACGAGCCAGACTGAGGCAGGCTCTGCCCGCACCCCACTATGAGCACTGAGCGCTAAGCAGTCACAATCTGCCACGCGCTGATGTCACAGCCTGTTGCTCAGGGACATCCCCATGGGCTGCCCGCCCCCACCACCCCCACCCCACCCGTGTTTCAGATGTTACCTTCTTTTCCTTTTCCTACCTTGCTCTACCTTCCCCTTTGTTCCTGCCCTCCTTTTATGCCTTCTTTTGTTTGACGTGAATGCACCGGCCTTTCTTTTTCTCTGATTAAAACAACTCTCATTTATGTATTAACACAACTCTGATTGCTTATGTATTTCCACCGTTTCGTCACTAGAAAACTGCAGATTTCTCACTTACGTGTTACGTAGAAATCGGGTTTGGCATTCTCCTCTTCTTCCTTCAGGAACGCCCGGTCGATCTTTCCCTCGTTCCTCTTCTGTCAGCGTTTTCTTGGTGCTTTTTGGGAGTCTCTTCCATTATCAGCTTGGGAATATCCTTCTTTCTGAGTGTCGCGTCCCACCTGTGGGGAGGGGGGGTGTGTAACCTTCATGAATTCCTTTTGGATGGCTTAAGGTGAAATAACACTCACGGTCCCTACTAAGCATCAACTGTAATGGGGAATTTACGTAGAACAGCTATCCTGTAGGGTTGGCCCTCTCACAACTATCTACCTGTATCTACCTAAGCTGTGCAATTTTAAGGGAAATCAGAGTAAGCCTTGAGTTTCTTAACAACTTTTGTGAAACCTCATCTTAGCAACTTTAGGAGGAAAGAGTGAAAGGGGGACTCGGGGGCGGAGAGAGCTCACCAGTCCTGGATCCTGCGTCTGACCTGCCAATGGGGGTGTCAGGTGTGAAGAGAAAGGCTCCCCCTCACCCCCCGGAATTGTACGTGTCCTTACCATAGGCCCCAGTACCTGGACTCCTGGAGCCTTTGCTTGTCCCGGTTCCAGAACGCTGTTGAGACGCCTATCCAATTGAGAGAAGTGACATCAGGCCGTCTCCTGTGGCTTGAGAGTCTCTCGGGGTATTGTCAGGGCTCGCACTACAGTCACTTGGGCTCGTCCCTCACACTGAGGTGACCGATTTTCCCTGGCAATGCCTGAGGGAACAAAGCTGCCCTCATCATAAAAGAAGACAGGCTCCTCTGGGGCCGCCTGAGGAGCCTGGGAGAC
>NW_024967724.1:0-3619 GCF_019238085.1 Lagopus leucura
ATCCCACTTCCATCCCATCCCCATTCCTGCCCCCATACCATCCCATACTTGTTCCCCTCCATGCCCTAATCCTCGCCCCCATCCATCTTCATCCCTGTCCCCATCCCTGTACCCATCCTCATCCCCATCCCATCCCATCCTCATTTCATGCCCACTCCATCCCATCCTCATCCCAGATCCCATTCCATCCCATTCCATCCCATCCCTTTCCCATTCCCATCCCTGTCACTGTCCCCCTCCCCATTCCATCCCCCTCTCATTCCGATTCCCATCCCATCCTCATTGCATGCCCATTCCATCCTATCCTCATCCCAAATCCCATCCCATCCCATCTCATCCCGTTCCTGTTTCAATCCTCATCCCATCCCATCCCATCCCCATCCCATTTCTATCCCCATCCCATCCTCACTGTGTGCCCATCCCATCCCATCCCATCCCATCCCATCCCATCCCATCCCATCCCAAATCCCATCCCTTCCCATCCCAAATCCTCATCCCATCCCATCCCCATCCCAAATCCCATCCCATCCCCATCCCCATCCCAAATCCCATCCCATCCCCATCCCATCCCAAATCCCATCCCAAATCCCATCCCCATCCCATCCCAAATCCCTTCCCATCCCCATCCCATCCCATCCCCATCCCCATTCCTGTCCCCATCCCATCCCAAATCCCATCCCATCCCACATGTGGCAGACAGCGGGGGAGGAAAGCAGCGTGGGCTTTGTGGACTGAACGTCCTTTGGGTTTCCGGGGTTGCCCGCTCCCCGCAGGCCACATCCGCCACGATAAGGATTTATGGCACCAGAGTGTTTTATGGCCCTAATGGCAGGATGAGGGCTTTAAGGTGGCGAGTTGCCCCCGCACGGCGGGCAAAGTTCTCCTCATTTCTGCCCCATTGCACACACGATTTCCCCACATCCCAAAGCCTGGATGTGAGCATCCGCAATGGGCCGCATCCCAACGGGAACGAGGGGTGGACCCACAGATCTGAGGGGTGGACCCATAGATGTGAAGGGTAGACCCATAGATGTGAGGGGTGAACCCATAGATTTGAGGGGTGGACCCATAGATGTGAGGGGTGAACCCAGAGATGTGAGGGGGAACCCATAGATTTGAGGGTGAACCCATAGGTCTGAGGGGTGAACCCATAGATTTGAGGGTGAACCCATAGGTCTGAGGGGTGAACAAGGGCTGAACCCACCCCATAGATCTGAGGTCTGAGATCTGAACCCACCCCATAGATCTGAGGGCTTCTCGTGTGCCAAACCCACAGATGTCCATCATTTAGGATCTGCACGGCCGGCCCCTAAAGCGCAGCGCCTCTGCGTTGATTCCTATGGGTCGCCCCCACCAGCAGAAGGCAGAGGAGCAAACCCTGCCCCACGGCGGGGCTTTGGGGTTTGCTAATGGGATTTTGTTCGTCACGCAGCCCATAATTACCCCTGGCAACGCTTTATGGGGTCTGCCCCCACCCCAAAGCAGAGGGCCAACATCTACAACCCCCTTACCTGTAATCCCAAGAACCCCAAAACCCCAAAACCAGGCCTCCGGTAACCGCGATCCCAAAAGCGCCCCAGTGACCCGGTACCCAAAACCCGGGGCTCCATTCGCTGCCCCCCCCATAACCACGACCCCAATAACCGTGACCCCAATGGCCCCAATGACCACCACCCCAATAACAAAGCCCTCAATAACTGTGACCCCAATCGCTGACAGCCCCCGAAACCCCAACTCCAAAACCATGACCCTAAAAACCCACAGCCCCCATAGCTGTGACCTCGATGACGGATGCCCCCAATAACCGCGACCCCAATAACTGACGACCCCCCAAAATAATCCCCTCGGTCGCCATCATCCCAAAAACCACGACCCCAATAACAAAACCCCAGCAATACCCCAAATCCATCACTCCAAATCTGTGACCCCAATAACTGATACCCCAATAACCAACACCCCCAATATCTGTGACCCCAATAACCGACACCCCCAATAAACACAACCCCAAAAAGCACGACCCCAATAACCGATACCCCCAATATCTGTGACCCCAATAACCAATACCCCAGTAACTGATACCCCAATAACCGGCACCCCCAATAACCACGACCCCAATAACTGACACCCCAAACAACCATGACCCCAATAGCTGACACCCCAATATTCACGACCCCAATAACCAACACCCCCAATAACCACGACCCCAAAAAGCACAACCCCAATAACCGATACCCCCAATATTTGTGACCCCAATAACTGATACCCCCAACAACCACGACCCCAATAGCTGATACCCCAATAACTGATACCCCAATAACCGGGACCCCCAATATCTGTGACCCCAATAACCGATACCCCCAATCACCACGACCCCCCAAGCCATGACCCCAATGACCACGACCCCAAAAACCCCCCACAATCAATACCCTCAATGACCACGACCCCAATAACTGACACCCCTGATAACCATGACCCCAATAAACAACACCCCCCATATCTGTGACCCCAAAAACTGACACCCCCAACAACCACGACCCCAATAACCGATACCCCAATAACTGATACCCCAATAACCGGCACCCCCAATATCTATGACCCCAATAAGCACGACCCCAACAACCACGACCCCAAAACCCCCCCACAATCAATACCCCCAACAACCACGACCCCAATATGTGTGACCCCAATAACTGACAGCACCCCACAACAGCGCCCTCCACAACCACGATCCCAAATCACCGCAATCCCGAAAACCACGACCCCAAAAACCAACGCTCCCCACAGCTGCTGCTCCCAACAACCGCGACCCCAAAACCCGACGCCCCCAAAACCCGACGCCCCCAAAACCGACGCCCCCAAAACCGACGCCCTCAGTCGCTCCGACCCCAACAGCCGCCCCGTTACTGAGGGGTTAAAGGGGATTTCCCCCATTTCCCGGCAGCTGTGGGGCGCAGCAGCGGCTGTGGGGTCGCACCGCCACCTACCGAACCGTGCCGCCCTATGAGCGCCGCTCGGACTCGGCATCCCATAATAGTAGGGACGCGGGGCCGCACGTTGGAGTTTGGGGTCGGGGGTTTGAGGTCAGGGTTCCGGGTGTCGGTTATTGGGGTCACGGCTGTTAGGGGCGTCAGTTACTGGGGTCACAGATATTGGGGGTGTCAGTTATTGGGGTCGTGGTTGTTGGGGTGTCAGGTTTTGGGGTCGTGGTTGTTGGGGGCACTGTTTGTGGGGGATTATTGGGGTCGTGGTGATTGTGGGTGTCAGTTATTGGGGTCGTGGTTATCAGGATCAGGGGTGTCAGTTATTGGGGTCACAGTTGTTGGGGTGCCAGGTTTTGGGGTCATGGCTGTTCGGAGTGTCAGTTATTGGGGTCATGATTATTGGGGGTGTCAGTTATTGGGGTCACAGTGATTGGGGTGTCAGGTATTGGGGTCGTGGTTGTTGGGGGTGCCAGGTTTTGGGGTCATGGCTGTTAGGGGTGTCAGTTATTGGGGTCACAGTTTGGGCTTCAGGGTTCCTGGGGCTTTGGGGTCAATGCTGATGTGACGTTGGGGTTTGGGGTTCTGGGGTTTGGGGTTCTGGGGTTTGCCCTTGGCTTTTGGGATCAACATTGATTTGA
>NW_024967725.1:0-22705 GCF_019238085.1 Lagopus leucura
TCCCGCCGCGCGCCTGCGCGTTCTCCCGCGCGGCCTCCCGCTGTCCGCCCGCACGTGAGGGGCTCCGCCGGGCCCCGCGGGGGGGCGCCGTTCTCGCGCCGCGTCCCGAGCGGACGCCGCGCCCGGCCCTGCGGGTCCGCGGGACGCGACGGCGGGCGGTCGCCGCGGCAGCCCCGGGGGCGTCCCCATGCTGAAGGGCCGCCGCTCCCACGGGGGACGCTTCATCCTGAGGGGAAGTCCCGGCCCCGAGGGGACGTCCTGTCACTGACGGGGGGGGCGTCTTGCCTCCAGGGCCGCGCGCGTTTCTGCCGAGAACTGAAATCTCCGCTCCCGCTCTGAGGGCGGCCAAAGCAGCCGGACCCACGATCAAAAGGAGACATGCCTCGGTTGCCTCCTGGCAGCCGTGGCTCCTCGACCGACCGCCGCCTGCGTTTTAGCCCTTCAGCCTTAGGCCACGAGTAAAAAGCTGCTCCGGCGTGAGCTCAGGGGTGTGTGGTGGGGTAACGCAGCTTCTGATGGCGCGCGGTGAGCAGCTGGAGGGACCGGGGAAGGGTCGGTGCTGCTGGGTGCCGTGCAGTGCTGGTGGCTGGGCTCCGGAGCGCACCGGACTCGCGCTGACAGGAGGAGGAGAGCAGCAGCAGCAGCTTTATGAATGCTCGGGGCATTGAGCTTGAAACGGTGAAATGTTGCAACCCAGAGCCTGCCCCGAGCCTGCTGCAGGACCAGCTGCTGCTGTCCACTCTTCTGTCATGAGGGAGGAAACACCTCGCCTTGTGTTACGCTAGAAAAGCAGGCGGGAGGGATTTGCAGCCACAGCTTTTCAGCAGACGGTCTTCTTCCTCTGCTGTCAAATAGAAATACAGTTGGGTAAGCAGCAAGGCCAGAGATGAAACCCAGGAGTCACGACCTTCTTTTCCCCACCCCAGCCACCAGCATCATTACCTTCCCTCCCATGACCTTGCCGAGCTGCACCCAATTAGGGAGCTGGGAAGGCAGAGGGGTCAACGCTGGCGGCGTGCAAATTTGGAAGTAGGATGTCCCAGAGGTGACGCTTCCCGTGGAGACAGAGAAGTGCTTGTGCCCCATTCAGGAGCACTCGCATCTGGGATATGCTGTCCATCCTGCTTCAGAGCTCTGGGCTCGTGGTGCATGCAGCTAGAAGCCTGCCTTACAAAAGGAAACCAGGACAGCTCAGCTTGGCTTGTCCAGCAGAGAGAAAGCAAAGACGAAATACGATTGCTCTATCAGCTCGAGTGGAGAAAGGAGATAAATTTCAAGGAAGGGACAGAGCTGTTTGGAGCTGAATTGTAGCAAAAGAAAAGGTTATTAGCTGGCCTTTAATACACAAAATTAGGGGATGGTTTCTAATTCATTGCAGGAAAAACTTTCAGCTTGTGTCCTTGCAGCTGTAAAGCAACAAGAGTTTGGCCAGGCCTGCTCTGGTAGGGTGCAGGGCCATTTGGAGCCCCTTATCCTCACAGCATACGTTTGGTGCAATCTGGTCGTAGAAGCCTGAGATTCAATGGCCAGTGTTCATGAATGTGGCAGCATGGCCTTGGCCATTGAGCTGTCATTAACCCCTTGTTTCTTCTGCCCTTAGGTCACATCCCTGCTGTGACAGAGATGGCCCAGGTATGCATATGAGGCTGGTCTTAAATTGTTGAATCTCCAGTTAAAAGCAGTTTTGTCATCTTGCTCCTGCAGCTTTTAACCCTTACTCTATCCTAACACCATTCTGTGCATAGCCTCCATATGCCTTTCTTTTTCTAGGATGGACAAGACGAATTCCCACAGTTCTGTAATGGTCTGGCTCTTGCCTAGGTGATGTTAGAAATCTGTCAGTGCATTGATTGACAGAATTGCATGAGCTTTTCACAAAGTGTGCCTGCCTTCTGGAGAAAGTACCTAGCCCTAGAGCGCCTGGAAGTCACCTCCTACAACTTTGACTCACAAACCTTTGACTGTTTCAGTTGTGCCCTGCAGCGCTCTGCCCTGCCTGTGGCTGGCAGTGAGCACTCCCATGAAAGAGCTGGCAGGAAGGAAGCACGTGCTGGCTGATCACATCTCGCTGTAGTTCATCATCTGTAATCTTGACCCCAGCTTTTATTATCAGAGAGGCACCATTTGGCATAATGGCATTTTTGTTGTCATTGTTGTTTGCAACCTTCTCTTTCTAGATCAGTGTTTAGACTGCAAACTCTTTGAGATAGCCCCATGTTTCTATTCTGTGCTGGTGCAACACTTGACAAAAAGCTTCTGACCTGCAGCTGCAGCATGTTAGAGCTGTGGTCGAACAAGCAGAAAGTGAGACAGAGATTTAATTTGTTTTCAAGCCCCTCCTGTTCCCCACCGCTAATCACACACTGCTAGTGTGGTAAATACCAGCAGCCTGGTTTTCTTATCCACTGCCAGACCAGAGAGGAAGAAGATGAGGAAGGCATGAACTAGAGAGCTAGAGGAAGGGAATGGTCTGGCAGCCAAAAAAATGGCTTAAATCCATAGGCTTCCTGTGAGGAAAGGCAAACAGAGGGTCAAAGTCCGCTTTAGAAAGAGGCAGAAGCACTGGAATCACTAGCCAAGACCTCAGAAGAGTAGAGAGGGGCATGAAGCACTGTGGAACTGTTCTCAGGAAAGTCTTCAAGAGTGATGGCAAATGTGGTGAAATGTGGTGAAAGCCTCAGGCGTGCTGAGGTGACAGCAGATCCAAGTTGATCCTGAAACTAGGCTGGCTGGGCTCTGATACACCAGAGCCTGTATCATGCTGCTCCGAACAGCTCTGGGGAGCTCTGTTCAAAACAAAGTGAATGCAGCACATTTGTGGGCAATACTGCCAGCGGCCGTTCTTCTGCTCACTCCTGCAGACACCTCAGCACAAAGCCTTGGGCTGGGGCTCTGGCCTCCCCCTGCTCCGCACTAAATATGAGGCTCACTGCAGTAGAAGCATTGTTTTCCCCCTGTTTCACAGTGGTTCCCCTTTGATGTTAATTGTTTGCAGGCAAAGTTTAGCAGAGAGCGTATCTGCTCTCTGGTTCATCTGCTGGTTACTACTGAGCTGCCCAGACCAGTGGAGAAAATGCTTTGATGTTAATGAGCTGCAGACAATTTCACTTAACACCGAGCAGAGCCTGGCATCTCAGAGGTAAGGCTTTCAAGGCAGATGCTACAGCAAGTCTCTCCAACATCCGTTCTGCCATAGGAACAGAAAATACACAAGAAGGCATTAGAGCCGAAATTTGTCTTCTCACCCCATAAGCTATGCACCACACCTGGTATTGTTATGGCCGCAGAGGTACCAGAGACCAGGAAGAAGCAGGAAAAAAAAAATGGCCCCATGAAACAGCATTGCAATTATGGGATTCAGTGGAAATAGGATTCAACCCCCCCTATAAAAAGCCTGCCTCTCAGGTCTGAGTACGCAGAAATGTGAGAAGGGGATGGACTACAAATTGCTGGTTTGCAAGAGTCTGCCTCCTGTGCGGCTTGCAGCAATCCTGCACTGAGAGCAGCACCTTCTCCATCAGCACATCTGAGCAATACAGGCCAGCTGCAATGAAGCAGGACTTACGCAGGCATTCTTGAACAGTCCTCGTACCTTAGTGGACACCCAGTGGGTACCACAGTCTCAGGAGGAGCCTCTCAGGAAACAGTGAATCCCAAGTAGGAACAAAAGCAAGTGAAGAAAAGAAAAAAAACAACGCCACAAATTCAAGCTTGTAATCCACTACAAGTCATCAGCAAAGTGTATTTAACACATCAGGCAAGCTCTGCTTCGAACCACACACTATGAGGCTTCGACTGAAAGAGCGAGCATCCTAGTCCTCTGGGGAGCCCCCGGCCAAGCAGAACCAAATGCAGGCTATGCCTTGTCAAGTAGAGCAACAAATGAGACCTCACTGAAGGTTAAGCAGAAACATGCCTTATTCTGAGGAACTTGGCTTAGCTCCAATATATTGCCTTTGTTAAATGATTTATAGGAACACGAGAGAGATACCGTCTTCTCAGTTTTCTCGCCAGGACAGGATAGTTCCCTGCAGCAAACTTGAGATTACAGAGGTAAAATAATGCAAGCCAGGACTGAATGCTTGTTCTAACACTATTCCAGGGAGGATCTCACGCAAATGTGCGTACCTTATCCTACGCTTAAATAAAGTGTAACAAGGTGTTTTTTTTCCTTTCCCTCAGAACAAATAAATAAAGAAATATAAAGGAATGTGGAATCATACAGCAGGCTGTGATTGGGCCGAAGGGAGAACACGGCAGCTTGGAGAGACTTTGAGAAGATAAACTAACCTTTGACAAGGCATTCAGCTAAACGGCAAAATTCACTCCCAAAAGTCCTCCCACCCCAGCAGAGTTGTGGGCCATGCTTTGCACTGTGGATACAACCCAAAAGCCAGCATGGCAAAGGAGAGGAAACTGGCTGATGAGAGGAAAGCACGGTGCAGCACGTGCTGCGATCCACAGGCACAGGTGAGAAGGGAAATGCTGTGGTTTACACTATTGTGCGGGAGTCTGTGAACCACCATGGGGTGGATAAAGCAGCAACAAGATCCCTGCTCCAGAGTTTCTTGTCCCACATTGAAGCAGATGCATGGAGAAGGGCAGAATGCTATCTAGAAAGTAAAGGGGATCTCTGTTGAGTTTAGGATGGATTTCAGTGCACAAGACAATGTGCCACCAGTAACTGTAATGTTTGTGTAAATAAAAAAGAATGGATTTGGAAGGCGGGCTGAGGTTTCAGAGAGGCGTTTATCCCCATTGAAGAAACAGGCAATCCGGGGGGTTGAACAGTCAGACTAGAAAAGGTCACCTTTGTAACAAAAGGAGGGGCAGATGTAGCAAGGTGCACTTATAACTGATTCGTCTGAACTCATAAGGTGCAGCAAAGTCAGCTTGTTGCTGTTTGGAGGGGATATGGGAACGTTCACTTGAAACTAGAACAGAGCTGGAAGCGCCCAGCTGCCTGCAGCAAACGCTGCCCGAGGTGGTTCCTTTGTAAGCAGAGGCTGTCTAAGGCTGTACCTCCAAACGTCTCAGAGTGGGTTTAGAAACAAGCAAAATAAATAAATAAATAAATAAATAAGCAGGCGGAGCAACTGGAGAATAGTAGATAAAACAAATAATTTACACACAGATGCTCCTAAAAGCCAAACACGACGCATTTTTCTGTGCTGTGTGCACCTAAAGCATTTTGCAAGTACTGTTAGCAAAGCAAAGGATGGGGCTAAGAAGGTCCGTTCTCCTTAAGCTGTTGCTGGGGCTGTGTCCAGTATGCAAGAACTGCAAATCAATCCAGATATGAAAACATTGCATTATTTAATGCTGTGTGCAATCTGCTACTTAAGCCAGTCTTGGTCATCGAGAAGCGAAAACCAGCAAATTAAGTGCCAGCCTCTGAATAGAGATGGGGGAAAATAGGGAAAGAGTACCATAGCCTTCAACCTGTCAAGGATTCCAGAACGCATATGGAAAACTGTCCGTTTTTGTACACGGTGAGCTGACCTTAACTGGTAGTGATCATAAAATGCTTGTTTCCATCACCAAAGATGAGGGAGGTCTCTCAGCTGGAAGTCTCTTTATTTTGTTTAGACTACCAGAGGAATATGCTCACTGAAATGCATCGAACACTGAGTACATACTGCTGAGCACCCGATTAGGACAGTGGAGTGAAAAACAGTTGGAGGACTCAGGGCAGTTGTCAGTGGAGAAAACACAATCATAATGGGAGACATGAGTTACCCCGATAGACTGGGTGGGTGCCATGTCAAAGAATGATGCAAAGACTGTATTTTTAGCCTTGAATGGTTCTTAGAACGACCTCTCAGAGGCACCAAGTAGAGAATGAACTCTTGAGTTAGTCATGGGCAGTGCATGGGAGGCAGTTAGAAATGTAAGAGTGAACAGTAACTCTGTCATAGCAAATACAATGTGCTCAAATTCATCACTGCCGGGAGGAAAAGCGAGAACAAAAGTACTACGCAGTGCGATGCAACTGGAATAAAGGAGATGGGTGCATTCTCCCTCAGAAGGCAGCAAGTAGAAAATTTAGGAAATAATTAAAGAAGGATTTTACAGTAGCTGATGAAAGGACAAAATGCTTGTGAGTGACACCGAGACCCTGTGTTTAAAGCTTCAAATATGCCATCAGTCAAAATATGCTAACGAAGAATTATCTCCAAATATGGCACAGATGCACAGCTGATGAAGAAGGCATTCTGAAGTAAAAAAGACATCCTTCCACAAGTGTAAGTTGTGGCCAAAGATTAAGCAGAGAAAATCCCAAATTCTGGCAAGTTAAATAAAAAACCCGCCACACATTTAGGCCAGCCAAAATCATTTTCGAACTGCAGCTTGCTAAAAACAAGATGATTGCTAATAGAAACATGTTTTATGCAGCAGGAGGAAGGCTACAGGGAACAGGGGGCCCAACAGCAAATTCTGAGGGACGGACAGCCAAGAGAGGCAACTCCTCCAGAGCCTACAATTAGGAATTAGCTGCTAGCCAAAGCAGTACAAGAGAGAGTGAGCAAAGACAAAACCGAGCCCTGCTTCAGCAACCTTGCTTCTGCACGGAGATGTTTAGAGATGTTGATAGAGATGGGGATTAAGGGAGCAGCTGTCCATAGCAGCAAGAGATGCTGGCTGCTGTCACCCCTTCCCCCAGTTGCTACTGGCTCTCCAGAGATCCTGTCCCGCTCTGACCTACTCCTTTGATCCAGGCCATTAATAGCACTGCCTTCTTTAGAGTCTGACTCCAGCAGCACCTGAAGGACACTGACTTATTCATTGTCCCCTGGTGGCAGCTACAGTTCACAGCCAGACACATCCTGCAGGTCCCTTTAGTCACATGAGATAGTCGGCAGCACCGTGCTCACTTGTGAAAATGGACCAAAGTGGTCTGGCTGCCCCATAGCCCCATAGCCAGGCTTCAAAGCCTAAGGAGCTCAAGCACAGCCTGAGCTAGTTCCTCATGCATTTACTGTGCATTGTCCCAATGGTTATGATCCTATCCATCATACACTTAACTCGTATTTTTAACCAGCCAAGTGCGTTCACCCTACTAAACTCAACCAGAAGCATTAGAAATGCACACTCCATGTCCCAGTGCAGGGCTGTGTCCTGAGGTTCCACAGGCAGACCTCATCTGGTCCACGCATCTTCAGTGCACAGCACCACGTGTGCTGCGTGCACCTCAGGAGACCCGAGATGGGCTGCAGGCGTCACACTTGTCAGGGTGTCTGACTCACACTGCCAAGCACACACCCTCTCAAGCTGCATGGCCTGAGCTGCTACCCTTGCTTTTTCAAGCCTGTGCAACCTTGTCATAGCAAACAAGTGCCATGTAGGAATCCCTTTGCCCCCAGGTGCTTGGCAGGGCTCCTTTCTTCAGGACAAGCCCCAGCTGTCTCCAGGTAACAGCACGAGTGCATTTTTCGCCGCTTCTCCACACGCTTCCCGTCTCTAAAAATAAGCTGTTTAAAGATGCAGTTCTCAGTGCTCACCTGGGAACGCAGCCTGTCCCCAAGTACCGATAAGATCACGATTTCACAACCTCTCAGCTCACCTCCTGAGTGAGCCTTCCAGCCACACTCAGTTCACCCCACGTGGCATTTTCCCATGGGCTCGTGGCCTCCCCAGCGTTACGCCGGGAGGTGCTAAGCCCGTTTGTCCCAGCAGCCTATGGCTCCGTTGTCACCTAAGCAGCATCTTCTCAGGTTAAACTAGAGACACCATAGCATGGTTGTGTCCTGAGAAAGGGCAGCAGAAGGGCCCTGGCTGGCTGTTCTGGGGCCGGCTGCACACCAGGCACGGCCATGAGCATATGCTGTGCTGTCTCTAAGGCTACAAGAAGAATACAGAGCAGAAATTGTGCAATTATAGGAGCCTTTAATTTCCCAGTGAATGCCAGGCAATAAACAGCAGCAGAATGGCAGGGCTCAGGTATCCAACAAAAGAGAAGGAGAATTTCCTTATTGATTTACCACAAAGTGAAACATAACGTTATTTCAGCTGTGGTTTTAGCAAGCAGTAATGTTGCCCTGGGAGCCCTGCAGAGAGGAGTGGGCATCCATCAACACACAGAGCGCGCTGGGGAGGGGAACCAGCCATGGTCAGAGCCCAGCAATGGGTTTTACCGTCACTCAGTGGGGACACAGGGAGCAAAACTCAGCAAAATATCAATGAGGGAGGACATTTGCTGGAAACTGAAGAAATGGAAACACTGCAGGATGAATGCAAAACAGCAGTGTGGTTCTCCTGTGAAAAAGGAATGGCATGATGCTCAGATGCATCAGACAAGTTATTTTTAGCAGAGACAGAAACATCACCATCACTGCGTGAGGCTTTAGGAGACTTCTTCCAGAATATCCTTGCAGCTCTGCATCCAGAAAGGATGAGCTCCACTGCACACAAAGGCTGTGAGCTGCATGGATACTGAGACAGACCAGCCCCAGCTGACAGGCACACAGACCGTGCTGCAGCTCCTGGCTGGCCAGGTGTCCTGAAGGAGGTGCTGCTTCAGCCCCAGGCCTCCAGGCTTCTGCTGGTCTATGTGAAGATAAAGAAATAATCATTTCCTTCTTAACTAGCTTCTAAGAGTGCTGAGGTATTCCTTCCTTCTTCTGAAGCACTAGAGACCAGTGCTGGACCTCATGCCCCAGTGCTCCCAGCATTACCCTCCCAGAGGTCTGCTCACATAAGGCTTAGCACAAAAAAAACCAAACCAAACCAAAATGAAAACACAGCAGTTACATTTTCTGTGAGTTTTCCTTTTTTCTTTTCTTCTTTTTTTTTTTTTTTTTTTATACTTCTCCAAATTTGGGACTATTTCCTACATCCTATGCCATTTTTCTCACAAATTCCTTGCTACCACCAGACAGTAGATCTGATGGCCACTTGCTTCCTGGGACATTACAGCTGCAGACTTTTCTATAGGAAGACTCAGAAAGCATTAGCAATACCTGGTTACTGGCTGGAGCAGACATTCAATTTAGAGGCACCTACAACACATCCATTGCATCCTTACACACAATTGCTTATGGGATGGCCCTGGAAGAATATCCCAATGTGAGCAAAAGGACACGAGGTGTCTGCAAAGCAGCTGTAGGAGGGAGCATGGAAATGAACCTTTCAGCTGCACAGATTTAAAGCACACACAACTCCTGGCTGTCCACCAGGGCCAGGGGGAGATTTGGGGCAAGTGATGTAGGACAGCAGAGATGCTGGAGCCTTAGAACAGGATAAGCATCCCTCCCAGTTCTCGAGGGGACCTCTGAGCTTGGAGGAGTGGAGTCGGCCTGAACCCCAAGGGCTGGGATCCTAGAGGAGGAAACCATTGCAGACCATGAGGGGCTCTGCACAGTGTGGTTGGTGTCTGTGTTTTCAGGCTGAGCATCACAAGTCAGGTCCTATCAAGCTTGCCCACCCCCATGGTGATGTGGGTACTTGGTCCTGGGCAACACCCCCCTCCCCCCCCCCCCCAAGGCCCCAAATAACCTTGTCTGAGGAGCCTTTGCCACCAGCTGGGCGACAGGAAAACACCTTTCTGCAGCTCTCACAGCCTCCACAACAGACTTTAAATCAATAACCTCAGAACACAAGGCCAGGTTACTGCGAACGGAAACCATTAAACTGCAACACAGGAGGATAAAGCCAGCCTCCAGCACTTGAAAGATTTATAGGGCGCAACAGCAGGGTGTTAATTCTTTTGGCAACACAAACGCTTTCACACCCACTGCTTTCCCTCAGCCACAGGAGCAAGGAGAGGGGACCACATGCAGCCCAGAGATGTACAGGCACAGTGATGCTGTGCTCATGGGGCTGCCTGAATGCCCGGAAACCATGGGGGCCAATTCCCTCCTGGCCACTAGCACATAAGGCTCTGCTACACATGTCTAGTTGTGTCCACAGAGCACCTCACTCAGCAGGGTGCAAAGGCCCAACCAAGGGCTCTGTAGAGCTGCATTCCCATTGACACCCCATTGCATGCAGCCACCTCCTCAATTTCTTCCCTGGACAAAGTCCGGGGCCAGGCAGGGTGGGAGACCACATCAGAGCCTCACTTCACATACCTGGGGTACCAGGAGGACGCCTGCCCAGAGCTAAGTCAGGGCTCATGCCACCCAGGATGCAGACAGAAGCAAGGCTTTGCCTCTCCAAAAATCACTGCACTTCCCAGAGACCTATGCACATAGTGGTGGATCTTGTGATCTTGTGATCTTGATCTCTGCCCATCAGCCCCATCCCCTGTAGGGTGCAGGTGGCTGCAGCCTCTCTTCAGTTGCAGCCTCTACTTCAAGGGACAAGGTGTCAAACCCCTCTTCCGGTGAACAGGAGCACAACCAAGCAGCAGTCTGGAAGGGGACACACTACCACCCTTGCACACGTGGTCCCCTGTGCTGCTGCCACAGTGGAGGGCTGCAGCCCCCATATCCCATTGGAGCAGCTGTGGATGGGGATCTTGTACTGCCCCTGCGTGGCCACCACGGGAGGTGCACGTGGCCCCAAAACCTACAGATAGCCAGAGACCGAGAGACAGAACTTGTTCACCCCGTTAGGCCATTTAGGGGCTAACACAGGGACTGGAGTGCCTCGGCCCCCATCCTGCCCCACTTCCCAGACATCCCAAACCCAAGGAGTGCACGGTGTTAAAAGGTATCTGTACCCTTCCCTCTCCCAGGGCCAGACCTAAGGAGCCTCCTGCCCACCTTGAGCACTCAAGGGACCACATCAAGGAGACAAGGCAGAGCTGGGTTTGGGCATCCACATTTATTACATGGCTCGGCAAGCCCGAGGCTGCCACTCACCTAGGCCCTTCCAATTGATGGGAAACTGCCCGTCCTCCTTAAATACTGGTTATAAAACAATTTTTTTTCCTTTTTCTTTTTCTTAAAAACCTCATCTTTCTCTCCACTTTTTTTGTCTTTTGTATTTGAGTATAAAAGCAGGGGCGGGCGCTCCGCCATGCTTGCTGCTACCTCCGCAGGCTGCGCTGTGCCTGCCGCAGCAGCGTGTCGAAGTCCAGCGAGTCGAACTTGCTCTTCACAGGGGCTGGATCGAAATCCTCTCGGTTGGAGTCTGAAAGATACAGGGAGAGCCTGCCCTGAGCCACATCTAAAATCGGTGCTGGGCTGGGAGAGAATGCAGGGGGGGAAGGGGCTGGCGGGGGATCCAACCACCCACCGAATGCATGTGGGAAGGAAGGGATCCAGGGTGTAACTCACCCAGGTCAGCATAGTTCCTCCTGCAGAACTGCCGGCGGCCACCAAAGCACAGATCAAAGGGCTGCTCATCCGGACGTCGCAGCTTGTGGCCGCTCTCAATGGCAGCAAAGGCCTCCTCAGCATAGCGATAGGTGACAAAGCCGTAGTTGTCCCTGGAAGCAAGAAGGAGATGAGCATGGGCACAGTCACACCATCCTCTTGAGGAGCTGGGAAAGACCAAGGAGAGCTCTTACCCCTCGGAGCGGAAGTGCAGGGTGCACTCCTCGATGTCCCCAAACACTGAGAAGCGGTGCCGCAGCTCCGACCGTGTCATCCTGCTGGGGATCTTGCCAATGAACACAACTCGCCGCTCCTCCTGCGGGCAGGGGCACCCTTCTGTGAGACGATGACCTAAGGAGCCCCAAATCCAGCTTCCCAGCCCCACAACACATCCAGCGTTCATAGAATCATCAATGCTGGAAAAGACCTCTAAGACCATCTAGTACAATCGTTGACCCACCACCACCGTAGCCACTAAACTACATCCCTAAATCCACTCACTATTGCACGTTCCTTCTGGAGGATCCTCTGCCTTTGGTAGTGGTCCTGTGCATCGTAACTGTATCTGTAGAGCAGAAAACAAACTTGTGAGCTGTAGGGTCGAGGAAGGTGTTGGAAGAGAGTTATCTCAGGAGCAAGACACGAGGGAGACACCTAAGGAGTAGGTGTTCTGTGAAAGGGACCATACTCACCTTCTCCTTCTGTTACTCCTCCTGCAGGGAGAGGGCGAACGGGAGCGGGACTGCCTGCGGGACGGGGACCGGGAGGAGTAGGAGGATGAGGAGGAGGAAGAGGAGGACCTGTCTCGGGACCTGCCACATGACCCGCAGCTGGAGCGGGAAGACGAGCTGTGAGAACATCTCGAGCGGTACCTGCAGGGAAAAAGAGAAAACTCAGCACCTGTGTCCAGCACCACGAGGCTCTGGGGATGCAAAAGAGCTCCATTCTGCCAAAACACCCAGCACGGCACATGGACAGGACATATCAGTATCCTCAGGGTGAGCCTGGCTATGGAAACATCTGCCCATGTTTGCCATGGGGAACAAAGGCACTATAAAGGTGCTGCTCCAAACCTAACAGCCTAAACGGAGTAGGATCTCATTACACAACCTCTGAAGAGCAAGACATGGGTATATGGGAACCATTCAGCATGGCTGCAACCAGGTAAGGATCCAGAGAATGTGGAGCTCTGAACTCTACATGGCACACAACGCTAACGGAGCCACTGCACCTGCATAGCACCCAGCAGCCGCCCCAGTCAAGAGCTGAGTGCCTCCAACCATACACACCATGGGCCATGGCATTCACCCCATATGGGCTTCACTGCCCACAGCCCCTGGCCTCCAAGCAAAGGTGCAGCACCCCAAACCCTCCAGGGCCAAGCTGCGCAGCCTCCAGTCAGCAGCAAGGCGCACACACTGCCCACAGCTGGCCCCTGGCATTGACAAACCCAAGACCCAAGCCCAGGGAGCGGCACATAGCTTTTGGGGGACAGCAGGTCAGGCTGACATCACCCATGGGGACACTGGACAGTACAGTGTTTAGGAAAAGGGGACAGAGGGAGTCCCAGCCCAGCTGGGTTGAGTGGCAGGGACACATTCTTGCAACACGCAGATGTACAAAGGCTCCAAAGAAAGTTACCCTGCAGGTGCCTTGATAAGGAGTGGGGGGAAGCAGCAGAACAACAAACCCAGATGGGTTGCTCCCCTGCTCACCCCCAGCAGCTCCCCGCTGTGCCTGCAGCTTTTCTCATTCCTACATTTAGGGCTATACCAGTACAAACACCTGCATTCATCCCAGAGAAAGCACCCAAAAGCCAAGGCATAACCAAGGGCTCACGTGTGTGCTAGCACATGGTGGGGCTCCAGGAGGGGCAAGGAGGCCTTGTCCAGAGGGGGACTCAGACAGAACTCTAACTGCTTAGCTGCTCACCCCTTCAGAGGGACCACAGGGAAACACCTTTGCAAAATATCAGCCACCAGGCAACACCCAAAGAGCAAGCCGACCCCACTCTGCCACTTACCCTCGCCACCGCTTGGGCGGTGGGGACAGTGACCGTGACCGGGACCGGGAGGATGAGGATGATGACGAAGACTCGCTGGCTCCATCCGAGCTGGAACTGAAGGAGCGGCTGGCCCGGCTGCGGCCGGCCCTCCAGCTGCCCGCAGAGGGGCTGGGCGAGTCCTGCGGTCTCCGGTAGCAGCGCAGGGACTTCTTGGCAGCAACACGGCCAGGCTGGGTGCTAGGGGTCCACACCTCCTGGTCCCGGCAGGGAGACGCAGCCGGGGATAGGAGCACTGAGGTGGCGGGGCTGTCACCCCCGGTGACGGCCTTGCTGGGGACGCTAGTCCGATAATCCAGGGGGGTTGGGCAGGCAGCCCCTGGGGACTCCTGGCTGGGACCCACTGAAGTGGCGGGGGCCGGCTTGGGCTGGTCCAGCGTCCGTTTGGTTAAGGAGGAGATGGGCTTGATGGTGATGTCCCGGTGGTGTTTGACGTTCCAGCGGGAGCCGCTCTCAGTGGCGGGGTGCTGTGTGCCAGCAATGCTGCTGTTCTCCAGGCGTGTTGTGCGTGGGATGCAGTAGTCATGGTCACCTGAGCAGACGTGGCTGGGGGCTGCGCTGCCAGGTGCTGGGCTCCTCCCCTGGAGCTTGCTCTGGGGCAGGGGTTTAGCTTTTGTGAGCTTGGTGGTCCTCTGACTCCCTTCCTGAGGTGCCGACGCAGGTGACTTGGTCTTGGCCAGCAGTGAGACAGTGGGCAGCGGCTTCCAGAGCTGGTGGGGAGGGGTCGCTGGGGGGGGTGAGTCCTGCAAGAGTAGCACAGAGATGTTAGGACAGGAATCCTGATGAAGAAAAGAGGGGAGCACCCTCATTGCAATCCACCTGGCTGGAGACCTCACCCAAGCTCCCAGCTCCCCTCAAGCCCTGGGTTCCCCTCCAGGCAGCTCCCAGCCCCACAAAAGCCCTTGATAAGGCTCCAGGTGCTCCCCTCCCTGCTCCTGGGCGTCACCTGCCACGTTGGCCAGCTCCGAGGCCTGTAGGCTGTCCGGGGGCTTCCTCTCTGGCTGGGGCTCCGACCTGAGAAGGGGAAAGGAGCTCTGTAAGAAGCAGCTGCCTCCAAATTCTGCTCTCAGGGACACCTGCACCCACCCAAGCTGCCTTAATAGGGGGCACACGATATCCAAGAGCTACAAAGACAGACCTTGCAGATCCCAGTCCTACATCGGTCTGTCAGGATTGAACAGCCCAGGGCTGCCCCAGGGCTCCATGCTGAGGCACACGGAGAACCCTGTACTCACCCAGCACTCCTCACTGGCCGCCTTTCCTCAGGGGGCTGCACAGGAGCCTCCTCCTTCTTGGCTGAAAAGAGAATGGGTGGGTGAGAGCAGAGCTGGAAGGCAGCAGACAGACTGTGAACATGAGGAAGAGGTTTCAAGGCATCCCCGCCCTCTGTAGAGCTTCTGCCTTTTCTTCCCCCACTTCTTCTTCCCACCATCATCTCCTCAGCTGCCCCAGAGATGTCAAAACAACTGACTCAAGACAGAAAGGAAACAAAGGCAGAGAAGCCCCTGGGCAAGGCAACCACACAAGGTACTATCATTTTAGGAGCACATGCAGCACAAGGACATGGAAGACCCCACAGGGGACAACATGCTGCATCCTCACCTTCAGATTTCTCAAACTGCTCCAGCAGGCTGGACAAGTCAGCAGCTTCGATCCCTGGACCAGGAGAGAGCACAGGTCAGTTTTGCCTCCACCCTCTTCCCCTGGGCACACTTCAAGCTACAGCAGCTTCAGTGCCTCCCACAGCAGGGACGGGAGCGCCCAGTTCTGCAGTCCAGTTTAGGCACCAGTAAGCCCAGGGTGTAGGCAATGAGGATTTACAAGACTGCCAAACACACTGGCCAAGCCCACAGACACAGCTTTGCCACCCACCCCACTGCAGATCAGCAGCTGGAAGCAGCCCCTGCAGCCCCCCACTCACCAATCTCACTGATGAAGGCCTGCACAATGTCCTGGTTGCTGTCACTGGGCTGTGCAGGGCTGATGAGTGGTTGGTGCCTCCAGGGCCGTGCAGCGGGCGGCTTGCTGCTCTCCCGGCATGGTTTTGGTGGTGGTGCTAGAGCCTGGGTGATGGGCTTGTGGCTGGGTGGCTCCAGTGGGGTCTTGGCTGGCCCCACAGGCTCCTCTGTAAGGCAGGTGCCAGGGGACCCCCCAGCAGGGACAGCAGCAGCTGACACCTCTGCAGGAATGACAGCTGGGGCAGCCTTTGGGAGCTGGACAGGTGCTGCAGGTGGGGGCTCCTCCAAGGGTTGGGAGGGAGCAGCCTCAGTTGGAGCTGGGGCTGCAGGAGGGACCACGCTGGGCTGGGCAGCAGCACCTGATGGAGTTGCTAGTGGCTGGGTGGGGGGCAGAGCCGAGGGTCCCTTGGGGATGGAATTCTCCCCCAACAAACGTGCCTGCCTCCTAGCACTTGATACCCTGCTGACCCCTGGTCTGGCCTGGCTGCCTGCAGTCCCCATCTCACTGCCTGGAGATGGCTGCACAGGGATAGCTGGCAGCTCTGAGGCGGGGGGAGACTGCCCATGCAAGAGGGCCGTGCTGGGGCGGCCACTAGCTGGGACTGAAGAGACTGCTGCACCCTGCAGTGCAGGATCACCGTATGCCATAGGAGGCACTGGAGGTGGTGGAATGGGGATGCCTGGCCAGTAGGATGGGGGGGCCCAGCCCACGGGGCCATAGGGGCCACCGGGGATGAAAGGTGGGGGGGGGGGGCAGGGTCGGTGGGGGCCAAGCCAGGGGGGGGGGTGGGAGGCTGGGCACCATGTGGAAAGCGCTGGGGGGCCCAGCGCCAGGTGGTGGGGGCAGAGCATGGCAGCCCAGGGGCTGCGGACCAAAGCAGGGCCAGGAAGGCACAGGTGGATACACGGCATAAGCACCAGTAGTGGCTGGTGGTGGCATCCCAGGGGGAGCTGTCCCAGCAGCTGGGGGCACAGTAGGTGCAACAAAAGGTACTGGTGTCACTGGAGGTGGTGGGGCTGAGGCAGGTGCTGGAGCTGGCGCTGGAACCGGAGCTGCAGGTGCTTTGCTGGCAGGAGGCGGCCCAGCAGGGGAACTGACTGATTTCTCCAGGCTCTTCTGAGCCCTAGCTGTTTCGCTGGGTGGACGTGCAGGTGCCACCAGGCAGGGAATGTCTGCCAGCTCAGTGGGAGGCTCAGGGACGCTGGGCCACTTGCTGACTGCTTGCTTCTTGCCCTCCTTCCCACTGCCCATGCTGGACTGGCGGTGCTGCATGCGCATGCGATACTCCCTCAGGCTCAGGGCCTTGGGTTTGGCCTCCTTGGGCAGGGTCTCACTTGGCTCTGCTGTGGGCACACTCTGGGTGGGCTCCATGCCTACATCCTGCTTCGGCATCCCAACAACTGGCTGTTCAGCCCCTTTGTCCTCCTGCTCCACCGGGCTGGGTTGCTTCCCTGCTAGTGGCTCCTCCGTGGTTTTCTCCACAGGCACTGCAGACTCACCCTTCTCCAGCACTGTGTCTGTCATTTCTGGCTCCAACTCTTTTGGCAGCTCCGGGGGCTCCTTCGTGGGCAGGGAGGCCCCTGCTGTGCCCCGGGGGCGGCCACGTGGCTGTGGTGCCCGATCAGCATGCAGCTCCATCTGCCCCTCCTTCCGTGCTTGCTCCAGTTGCCGAGCCAGGAAGTCAGAGACCTGCAGCGAGGGCCGTGCTGCCCGCCGTGACCTGCCTGAGCGCAGCCGGTGTGCCATGCAGTCTCTGCCAGGTCGGCCCTCCTCACTTGGACCTTCCTCCACTTTCTTTTTCCGACTCTTCCTTGCTCTCTCACGGCCACGTCCCTTCTCACAGATCTCACGCTTGCTGCTCACTGCAGTCTCCACAGGGGTCTTGCTGTCCAGTGCTGCACATGAGGGCTCCTTCCCAGGTGGTTTCTCCTCCTCCTCCTCCATTCCAGTTTCAGGTGCTGGATCTCCTGGCAGCTCCTCTCCATGCACTGGGATTGACTCTGCGTTGCTCTCTGTGCCCAGTAGCTGGGGCTCCAAGTCAGGGAAGTCGGGGGCCAGGGGCTGCAGCACCACGGGGATCTCCATGTTCTCACCTTCCCTGGGTACGATCTCCAGCACAACGGGACCGCTCAGTAGCTCCTTGGCCATGGGCTCACTCTCGGGGTCCACACACACAGTGAAGGTGGGCAGGCAGTAGGGATGCATGGACTTTACCAGCTCGCTCAGCGACACATCGCCTGTGTTGATGACACAGGGGTCTTCATGCTCCTCTGCCACCACCTCGGGCACATTCGTGGAGAACTCTGCAGCCTCCATGCTGCTGTCCAGCTCTGGGCTGGAGGCAGCCTCCTCATCTTCCTCCTCCCCGTCACTACGCTGCAGGGGGAGCTGCTCATGGGCACGGGGCCGCCCCTGCTTCCTCTCCACCCGCGGGGTGCTGCATGTTTGCTTCTTTGGTGGTGGTGGGTCCTCCAGGCCGTGAGCAATGCGGTCCCAGGCCAAGTCCATGTCGGTCTGGAAAGGGGAAACCAGAGCTCACGTCAGCTCCCACCACTTAGTGACGCTCTCTCCCAGCTGCACTGGGGGCATCGCCACCCCAGAACCACTCCTCCAGCTCTCCCTGCTCACCTTCCCAGCTTCAGTTACGCTGCCACCGCTGCTGAGGGACCAGAGACCCTTGGGCTGCTCCAAGGCAGGGCTCTTGCACTCAAGAACTGGCCGGGATAGGCTGAGAAACTTCTGGAACTGGTGGAAAGATGGATAGAGGATGATGCATGGAAGGTACAGAGCTCCCAACGGTGTTGTCACCTCACCCCAGGCTGGTTGTGCAGATTGGCACGGAGCTCCTGAGCCTCCTGTGAATCCCCCACCCTGCCAAACATCACACCTGAAGGCTCAGAAAGGCATTTGAAGTTGAAGAAGAGGCCCCACCACTCACCGAGGGGTTCTCCCGCTCCCGAAGCGAGGTCAGCAGCTCTGTGTCCACAATGGTGTCGAAGGGGGACAGGGTCTCATCATCTGTGCTGTCCAGCATCTCCGTGATGGCAGTGAGCAGGGACAGCTCATTCTGTGCATCCAGGCAGGCCTTGCCCTGCAGGAAGAGCGGGTGGTAGCTCAGAGGGCACTAAGGTACAGCTATGGGGCAGCAGGGCCCCAGAGTGGCCCAAGGCCACCACCATGCACAAGGACCCACCTCGCTTAGGGAGAGGTCCTCAATGATGGAGATGACAGAGGAGTCAAGGTAGTTCTGCATTGTCCCCAGGATCTCCTCAGCCTCTGGAATGGTTTCTGTATCCAGCGACAAGTTCAGGTCATCATCCTCAAAGGAGAAACACTACAGGAAGTGGGGTAAAATGGATCAGCACTCCACAAACCATCATCACACACCTTCAAATGAGCAAGAAGGTCAGAGGGCACCACAGAGACTGTAATCCCTCACTTTCTGGGAAAGTTCACCCCACCCCACCCCAATGCACAAAGCCCTGCAAGGTGCTGTGCCACCAATCCCGGACCCCTTTCTGCCATCACAAGCACTGGACTGGAAGCTCTCACCCAGCAGTTTTGGGACTGGTGAAGAACAGTAAATGAAGCCCAACACATCCCATATTTGTCTGATAGCACTCTGCTTGTGCTCAGTGGGCAGGGGAGATGCACACTTCCCTCCTGCGCCCACAGACCATCACATGCTCCTTTGGTTTTGGCTGTCGGCGCTTCAGATAAGCCCAAAACATTACAAAATGTGCAGGGCTCAGCAACAGGGATGCATCTGACTGTCACTGCCAGGGCTGGAACCATCACTGCTCTGAGCACACAGTGCTCATGACCCAGCATCAAAAATGCTCCTCACTGCTCATCCCCAGCACCCTGGGTCCTCTGTTCTTCCCAGACCCCTGGCACATTGCGGTAAGGCTGCACCACAGCCCTCAGCAGCAGCAGAGGCACAGCATTGGTGCGTTGCCGGCACGAGACAGTGTTTGGGTTCCTGCTTACAGATGGGCTTTGGCAGAGATAACGCAGCTGGGGACAATAAATGCCCCAAGGCCAGAGACCTGGGAGAGCTGGCAGGGAGCTGCCAGGCAGCCTTCCTCCCCCAAAACACAGCCAAACCCCAGCCACACACCTACAGGTCAGCATTATGCAGCCCACTGGTGACATTCCCAGGGTCCTTTCTACAGCGTGAAGAGAAATCAAACCCTCCCACTCCCAGGGTCCTTTCCAGCCCATGAGAAGGCCACGTCCCAGCGCTCCCCAACTCCTTTGACTCAGTGCCTCGCCAGGAGTCCCACAGCCCTGAGTCACCCGTGTTCCCCGGGGACTCTCTTTGATCCACCTGGGGCCGGGCACCTCCTCCTACCCTCGCGTCGGGGCGGGGGCACAAACCCGCCCGGCCTGCTCCCAGCAGAGCCCCTGCTGTGTCCCATGGTTGGTTTTATAGTCACGGGGATGCTAAAAGCATGGGTACGGGCCCTGAGCACACTGCGCCTGGGCACGCATTGGGTACCATCAGTGGGGAAAGCATAGGACGCCCGCAGCCCCAAAGGGAGGGCCAAGTGCACAGTAGGGCTCTCCCACGTACCAAAGTCACAGGCACCACGGGCACGTGCCCACGAGCTGCTCGCCCCGCAGAGCTGTGCAGGGACACGCGTGCCCCGGCTTCGCCCCGGGCAGGGCGGGGAGCTCCGGCGGAGGGCACGGCCCCTTCCAGCGACTGTCAGGGAGCGCCGCGCACAGAGGCAGCGCCGTCCCAAACAGGCATTACGGTGCGAAGGGCGGGGGTACGAGAGCGCGACGAGGGATCTCGATAGGAGTCCGCATCGCAGGCACAGCCGAGGGACAGGAGACAGTGACGCGAGGGGCGGTCTGCAGCACCGCACCGAGCTGGGAAGGGCAGGGACGCGCAGCCCCCCGATGCCCGACCCCCCCGGGTGATCCGCACACACCCGCCGGCCCCGTCCTCCCGTCCCCCCGCTGTTTCCCCAGGCCACTGACACCGCGCACAGCCCGCGCCGACGGCAGCACCCGCCCGCTGCCCGCACACCGCCGGAACCGGGAGCCGCGGGGACCCTCCGGACGACCCTCCCTACAGCCCCCGCCCCGGGGCAGCCCCTGCGGGACGGCCACAGCCCCGCGCTGCGGGCCCGCAACCGGCACACGTGGTGCTGCAGCCGCGGGAGCCGCCCCGGCCTCCACGTGTCACGGCGCGGCCGCTGCCGCCGCCGCCCGCCGCCTACCTGCAGGGGGCTGCCGGCGCGCAGGGGCGGCTGGCGAGAGGCGCCGCCGCCTGCCGGTCCCCGCGAGGCGGCTCCGGTCGAAGCGCCGCAGACCCCGGCCCCAACCCCGGCGGCGGGGAGCACCGCTCCGCCCCGCAGCGCCGCCATCTTGGCGCCTCCGCTCCCAACGCGGCCACTGCCGGGCGCGACACGTGACCGCCGGCGGCCCCGCACTACAGCTTCCGGCAGCCACCGCGCCGAGCCGTCCCGCCCCGCGCAGGGCACGCCGGGAGCGCACCCCTTCGCCGCCGGCACTGCGCCGCGCCGAGGGGAATGACTGGCGGGTGGCGGCTATAGCGACGCGAGGCGGCCATCTTGAGTACTGAGGAGCGCCGTGACTTCGCCGCCATCTTTGTAGAGGGCGAGGGCTGAGGGAGCGGCCCCACCCGTGGCTCGCGGGGGGCGGGGCGGCACGGGCGTCACTGGCGGGAAGCGCCCAATAGAGGCGGGGCGGGAGCGCGTTTTCCCGCGGTGCCGGCTCTGCTGCCCACGTGGGCGCGGGGAACCGGGCCGGGGCTGGGCGGGAGTCGCTCCTTCTCGGAGCGGGGCCTGGCCTCGCCGTGTCCGAGTGTCCCACGTTATACCCCCGCTATCATACTGCTCGACACCGGCTTGTGCCGGGCGCTGCTACGGAAGGCGCCTCCCGTGGCCCCTCTCTGCCCTACGGTGCAAAGATGTGCACGGAAGAGTGCCGTGCCCCGCTGAGAGCGGGGTCCGTGAAGTGCCTCCGGTGTCACATCCACCCCAAAGACCTGCGGGAGCTCTGCTCTGTGCCCTGTCCCCAGCTGTAAGCCTGCCCGGCGCAGGGGAGGTGGCTGCAGAACAACGCACGATGTTATGTGGCTGCGGACGGCATGCAGCTGGTATAGGGAATGCACACAAGTGTCAGACTGGGGCGTTCGGCTCTGTCCTGGTGCCTCAAGTTAAATAAGGCCAAAGTCCCTCTGAATGCTGTCACTTCCTGAGGCTCTCCTTCAACTCCAGGGGTGGAGTGGTGGACTGAGTAATGGGAGCCAACGCACAGCACGGATGTGCTCCGGGGAGCTGTGCCGCGGGATCCCCAGTGGCTGTCGTGAAGGATAACATCCTGGACTCTCCATCTGCCCCATGGGGGGAGAGACCTGTCCGGGCTGCATTTCATCGTGGGATCACAGGACCGAGATGCTTTACTCATCCCCGTGCGCCTGGCCCCTCGGTGGGGCCTGGTCTGACACAGAGCCTCCTTCCTTCCCCCTGCCACAAGGACCTTTGTCTGTGGCTACTCTCCCCGCGTCACCCCCGCCCGGTGCTGGAGTTTGACGCTCCCCCAGCATCGAGCAGGCCGGTGGCGAGGGAGCAGCTCCCCTCCTCCAACTCCTCCTGCAGGCCTGCAGCACCTCCCAAGCTTCTCACGTCCTACAGAAATGCAGGCACAGCCAGTCAGGTTGCTCAGCTCTGCTCTGAGGCCGCGGCCCTGCGTGGGAGCCCTCCTCTCCCACAGTGACCTCAGCCCCCATCCTGGCACGCGCCAGGGCCCCGCAGGGCCGATCCCGCACAGCACACGTGTTGGACCGCAGCTCCACACACGCGGTCCCCCCGCACCACGGCCTCCCTCCCCCGCTACGGCCCAGCGTGTGGGAGCTTTCCCGGGGCTTAACGGGAGCAGCCCGCAAAGGGGGATCAGAGCCACGTGACGCCGAAACTCAGCGGAGAGGAACGTGGATCCCAGCAGGTGGGCGGGCACCGGCTCTTCCAGCAGGGACGGGGGCTCAGATCCCGCGGGCAGCGCGGTGCCGGGCAGCACCAGGAAAGACGGCAGGGCAGGGAGGGGCCTTTCGTCTCCGCCGCGCCCCGCGGATGGTGTCGTGCAGGGAGCAGCCCCTGCGGTTACGCACGGGGCGCCGCGGCCCCGACATGGCGACACCCTCTGGGGCCGACTGAGGGAGGAATGGGGCGCGCGATCCCGTGCGTGCGCGAGCACGGCGGCGGGAAGGGGCGCGCACGCACGCACGCGCGCCTCCGCGGAGGAGGAGGAGGAGGAGGAGGAGGAGGTGGGGGGAGATCCCCGCGCATGCGCCACCGCGCGCCCTCCCGCCCGCTCGCCGCCGCCGGCGCAGCCGCCCCCGCTCCCGCTCCGCCGCCGCGGCCCCCGCCCCGTCCGCACCCCCTCCGGT
>NW_024967726.1:0-1702 GCF_019238085.1 Lagopus leucura
CGGAGATGGGGGGGTGGGGACGTTTGGGGACACTGGGGTCACCGCTGGGGACATTTGGGGACACCAAAGGCTTATTGGGGACATTTGGGGACACGCTGGGGACATCGGGGCTGTGTGAGGGATGGGGGAATGGGGTGTGAGGACCCCCAGTGGGGACACCAAGGGGACATTGGGGACTTTGGGGACACGTTGGGGTCACCACGGCTGTGCTGGGGACACGGGGATGGGGTGTGGGGACACAATGGGGACACGTTGGGACATTGGGGACATCAGAGCTGTGTTGGGGACGCGAGGAAGGGAAATGGGGTGTGAGGACCCCCAGTGGGGACATGTGGGGACACCAAGGGGATGTTGGGGACTCTGGGGACATGTTGGGGACATCAGAGCTGTGTTGGGGACGCAGGGATGGGGTGTGGGGACACGACGGGGACATTGGGGCTGCGATGGGGATGCGGGGATGGGGAATGGGGTGAGAAGTCCCCCAGTGGGGACGTGTGGGGACAACAAGGGGACGTCGGGGACACCAGGGACACGTAGGGGACACCGGGTCTGTGCTGGGGGTGGGGAAACGGGGGTGAGGGACAACAGGGGGCGCAGCGTGGGGTGAGGAGCCGTAAAGGGGACAGCAGGGATGGGATGGGGGGACACGATGGGGACAATTGGGGGACAGTTGGGGACAATTGGGGGACAGTTGGGGACAGTTGGGGACCCACGTGCAGCCCGCAGCCGTCGCTGACAGGGAAGGCACCCAGCAGGGCATCGTCCGGCTCCAGGCGGGCCAGCAGCTCCCCGCTGGCACTGCGCAGCTCCAGCTCCATCCAGGGGGTTGCGACCCCCACCACCAGCTCCAGCTTGCGCTGTGGGGACACACGGGGTCCTATAGGGTCAGATATGGGTCCTATGGGGTCACAGAGGGGTCCTACAGGGTCCTAAAAGGTGTTATGGGGTCCCCAGAGCCCCATGGGGTCCTATAGGATCCTACAGAGCAGCTCCAGCTCCATCCAGGGGGCTGCGACCCCCACCACCAGCTCCAGCTTGCGCTGTGGGGACACACGGGGTCCTATAGGGTCAGATATGGGACCTATGGGGTCCTATAGGGTCCTATGGGGTCAGATATGGGGCTTATGGGGTCCCACAGAGCCCCATAGGGTCCTAAAAGGTGTTATGGGGTCCCCAGAGCCCCATGGGGTCCTATAGGATCCTACAGAGCAGCTCCAGCTCCATCCACGGTGCTGCAACCGCCACCACCAGCTCCAGCTTGCACTGTGGGGACACACAGGGTTCTATAGGGTCAGATATGGGGCCTATGGGGTCAGATATGGGTCCTGTGGGGTCAGATATGGGGCCTATGGGGTCCCACAGAGCCCCATGGGGTCCTAAAAGGTGTTATGGGGTCCCTCAGAGCCCCATAGGGTCCTAAAAGGTGTTATGGGGTCCCCAGAGCCCCATGGGGTCCTATAGGATCCTACAGAGCAGCTCCAGCTCCATCCAGGGGGCTGCGACCCCCACCACCAGCTCCAGCTTGCGCTGTGGGGACACACGGGGTCCTATAGGGTCAGATATGGGGCCTATGGGGTCCTATAGGGTCCTATGGGGTCAGATATGGGGCTTATGGGTCCCACAGAGCCCCATAGGGTCCTAAAAGGTGTTATGGGGTCCCTCAGAGCCCCATAGGGTCCTAAAAGGTGTTATGGGGTCCCCA
>NW_024967726.1:1712-3027 GCF_019238085.1 Lagopus leucura
AGAGCCCCATAGGGTCCTAAAAGGTGTTATGGGGTCCCCAGAGCCCCGTGGGGTCCTATAGGATCCTACAGAGCAGCTCCAGCTCCATCCAGGGGGCTGCGACCCCCACCACCAGCTCCAGCTTGCGCTGTGGGGACACACGGGGTCCTATAGGGTCAGATATGGGGCCTATGGGGTCACAGAGGGGTCCTACAGGGTCCTAAAAGGTGTTATGGGGTCCCTCAGAGCCCCATGGGGTCCTATAGGATCCTACAGAGCAGCTCCAGCTCCATCCAGGGGGCTGCAACCGCCACCACCAGCTCCAGCTTGCGCTGTGGGGACACACGGGGTCCTATAGGGTCAGATATGGGACCTATGGGGTCCTATAGGGTCCTATGGGGTCAGATATGGGGCTTATGGGGTCCCACAGAGCCCCATAGGGTCCTAAAAGGTGTTATGGGGTCCCCAGAGCCCCATGGGGTCCTACAGGATCCTACAGAGCAGCTCCAGCTCCATCCAGGGGGTTGCGACCCCCACCACCAGCTCCAGCTTGCGCTGTGGGGACAAATGGGGTCCTATGGGGTCAGATATGGGGCCTATGGGGTCCCACAGAGCCCCATGGGGTCCTAAAAGGTGTTATGGGGTCCCCCAGAGCCCCATGGGGTCCTATAGGATCCTACAGAGCAGCTCCAGCTCCATCCACGGTGCTGCAACCGCCACCACCAGCTCCAGCTTGCGCTGTGGGGACACACGGGGTCCTATGGGGTCAGATATGGGTCCTATGGGGTCACAGAGGGGTCCTACAGGGTCCTAAAAGGTGTTATGGGGTCCCCCAGAGCCCCATGGGGTCCTATAGGATCCTACAGAGCAGCTCCAGCTCCATCCAGGGGGCTGTGACCCCCACCACCAGCTCCAGCTTGCGCTGTGGGGACACACAGGGTTCTATAGGGTCAGATATGGGACCTATGGGGTCCTATAGGGTCCTATGGGGTCAGATATGGGGCTTATGGGGTCCCACAGAGCCCCATAGGGTCCTAAAAGGTGTTATGGGGTCCCTCAGAGCCCCATAGGGTCCTAAAAGGTGTTATGGGGTCCCCAGAGCCCCATAGGGTCCTAAAAGGTGTTATGGAGTCCCTCAGAGCCCCATAGGGTCCTAAAAGGTGTTATGGGGTCCCCAGAGCCCCATGGGGTCCTATAGGATCCTACAGAGCAGCTCCAGCTCCATCCAGGGGGCTGCGACCCCCACCACCAGCTCCAGCTTGCGCTGTGGGGACACACGGGGTCCTATGGGGTCAGATATGGGACCTATGGGGTCCTATAGGGTCCTATGGGGTCA
>NW_024967727.1:0-434 GCF_019238085.1 Lagopus leucura
TTGCTATGAGAGCGGTGAGGTGATGATGTGGGGAGGAGGAGCGTGGGGACCCCAAAATGTGAGGAGGAGAAGATAGGAAACCCCAAAGCGTGCCCTGATGTGGGGAAGAGAGGATAAGGGACCCTAAAATGTGCCATGATGTGAGAAAGGACAAGAATGAGGATCCCAAAATGTGCCCTGATGTGGGAAGGAGGAGCGTGGGGACCCCAAAATGTGCCCTCATGTGAGGAGGGGCATCCATAGGGAGCCCTAAATGTGCTCTGATGGGAGGAAGAGAGGATAGGGGACCATAAAATGTGCCCTGATGTGGGAAAGAGGAGCGTGGGGACTCAAAAATGTGCCCTGATGTGAGGAAGAGGGGATAGGGAACCCCAAAATGTGCCCTGATGTGAGGAGGGGAAGAATGAGGCCCCAAAATGTGCCCTGATGTGGGG
>NW_024967727.1:534-816 GCF_019238085.1 Lagopus leucura
GGGAAGAATGAGGCCCCAAAATGTGCCCTGATGTGGGGAGGGGAAGAATGAGGCCCCAAAATGTGCCCTGATGTGAGGAAGAGAGGATAGGGGACCCCAAAATGTGCCGTGATGTGAGGAGGGGCATCCATAGGGAGCCCTAAATGTGCTCTGATGTGGGGAAGAGAAGATTAGGGGACCTGAAAATGTGCCCTGATGTGGGGAGGGGAAGAATGAGGACCCCAAAACGTGCCCTGACGTGAGGAAGAGAGGATAGGAAACCCCAAAATGGTCCCTAAATGG
>NW_024967727.1:916-1323 GCF_019238085.1 Lagopus leucura
TGGGAAGGAGGAGCGTGGGGACCCCAAAATGTGCCCTGATGTGAGGAGGGGCATCCATAGGGAGCCCCAAAATGTGCTCTGATGGGAGGAAGAGAAGATTGGGGACCCCAAAACGTGCCCTGACGTGGGGAGGGGAAGAATGAGGACCCCAAAACGTGCCCTGATGTGGGGAAGAGAGTTCAAGGTGTTCAAGGCCAGGTTCCCCATCCAACCTGGCCTTCAACACCTCCAGGGCCGGCTGCAGCATCCACAGCCTCTCTGGGGCAGCCTGGGCTGCTGTGAAACGGGGGGTCGGAGCCCCGCCATCCTCGAGCTCCCTTCCAACCTCATGATTCTGCGACGGGGGGAAGCTGGGGTCCAAGGGCAATTTTGGGGTCTCAAAAGGCATCTGGGGCTGATGGAGGGGT
>NW_024967728.1:0-520 GCF_019238085.1 Lagopus leucura
TGGGGTCACGGGGGGTCATAGGGCACCATGGGGTCACGGGGGGTCATAGGGCACCAAGGGGTCATGGGGGGGATATGGGGCACAAAGGGGTCAGAGGGGGGATATGGGGCACAAAGGGGCCGGAGGGGGGATGTGGGGCACCATGGGGTCACGGGGGGTCATAGGGCACCATGGGGTCAGAGGTTATGGGGCACCAAGGGGTCAGAGGGGGGATATGGGGCACAAAGGGGTCAGAGGGGGTCATAGGGCACCATGGGGTCAGAGGTTATGGGGCACCAAGGGGTCAGAGGGGGGATATGGGGCACAAAGGGGTCAGAGGGGGGATGTGGGGCACCAGAGGGTCAGAGGTTATGGGGTGCAGTGGGTCAGAGGTCATGAGGCACAACGGGGTGAGAGGTTATGGGGTCAGAGGTTATGGGGTCAGAGGTTATGGGGTCGCAGGTTATGGGTTGGAGGTTATGGGGCGCAGGTTGTGGGGCGCAGGTTATGGGGCGCAGGTTATGGGGTTGGAGGTTATGGG
>NW_024967728.1:530-1200 GCF_019238085.1 Lagopus leucura
TGGGGCGCTCACTCACGGGGCCGTAGGTCCAGCCCTGCTCGATGCGGGTCAGCGCCCACAGCTCATGGATGTTCTCTGCCAGCTTCTCGCGGATGCGCTCCAGGTGGGGGGGGAGGACGATCTGCGGGTTGGGGGGCAGCCCCACATGGCACAGGGGGACCCCATAGGGCACAGGGGGACCCATAGGGCACAGGGGGATCCCATAGGGAACAGGGGATCCCATAGGGCACAGGGGGACCCATAGGGAACAGGGGGACCCCATAGGGAACAGGGGGACCCATAGGGAACAGGGGGACCCATAGGGCACAGGGGATCCAATAGGGCACAGGGGGACCCATAGGGAACAGGGGGATCCCACATGGCACAGGGGACCCATAGGGAACAGGGGACCCATAGGGCACAGGGGAACCCATAGAGAACAGGGTGACCCCATAGGGCACAGGGGGATCCCATAGGGAACAGGGGATCCCATAGGGCACAGGGGGACCCATAGGGAACAGGGGGACCCATAGGGCACAGGGGGATCCCATAGGGCACAGGGGGATCCCATAGGGCACAGGGGGATCCCATAGGGAACAGGGGATCCAATAGGGCACAGGGGAACCCATAGAGAACAGGGTGACCCCATAGGGCACAGGGGGATCCCATAGGGAACAGGGGATCCCATAGG
>NW_024967729.1:0-6118 GCF_019238085.1 Lagopus leucura
TAAAGATATTGAAGAGGACAGGCCCAGCACCGAGCCCTGGGGAGGGTCTTCTACACCTGAAGCATTGGAGGAGTGGAGGAGAAACAAATGCTTGTCGAGAAGAGGGTAGGCTTAAAGCAACACAAAGTTGCAGTGATGTTGAGTGCAAGGTCCTGCCCAGAGTCTGCATCCCTGTGGGATTTAGTGGAGTTCAATGTGGTGTAAGACGAGTCCGTCTTGTTTTGGCAGCTCGAAAACTGCAGCAGAAACGTAGCCTTCTGTTGGAGGAAGAAGTGGAAGAGGACGAGATGATAAAACAAGTGCCTGAGATGAGCATGCAGTCCACTGTCATCATTGAAGGAGTTGAGTACAAGATTGAGAGGCTGAATGGAAGGAGCAGCCAGGCTCCAGCAACTCGGTAAGACTATGGAGCAGCATCTCAGTGCCACCCCTGTGTGTCACAGTGTCTCAGCATCAGTGATTGTCGGGGAAGAAAGCTGAACATTACTTTCTCTTGGATGTAAAAGCGTGCCATGTGCAGTCCTGTTTCCAAGTGTTCTTTTCAGAAGAACACCTCCTTCAGCTCCGTGCTCGGGTGCATAAAGCCATTGAGTTTTGGAGATAGCCAGCTCAGGAGCAGCCTAGCTTTGCTCTTGTAGTATTTTTTTCCTGAATTTGTTCACCAGAATGCTCTGGTGTTGTTCTCATTCTTGAGCACAGAGCTGGGGAATGAGAAAACATTTCTCATAAAACTTCAAATAAAAGTAAGGCTGCACTAGAATAAAACTGCAGCATCCACCTTTGGACTTACCTGATTCTGCTCAGCCTTTGGTACTTCTTTTGTCAGGCTGAGACACTGAAAACATTCATGCTGTTGTTTTCAGTCTCGTTTCTCTCAATGATTTCTGGCCAGTTTCTATGGATGATGTGCTTACACAATGAATGCACAGAGACCTCCCACCTTCTGTGCTGACCTTGGCCCGTCAGTGGGCAGCTCTGAGGAAGGGCAGCAAATGAGTGCAGACCAACTGTTAGGCTCGATGGGAAGCCCTGCTTATCCCTTCTTCTTTTCATACTGAAATGTGGGAATTTATGGAACAGCAAGGCTGATTCCATCAGGTTACTTTGCTCAGCCTACGGCGAATGTAGCAATGGAAAGCTCTGAGGATGAGTCCAGCTTTCAGCTCCCAGTTCTTATCTGTGCAGGGACAGCTGCAGATAGAAGACTTCCAGTTACTTATTATTTCTGCTTGGACAAAGGAGATGCAGTAGAATAGGCTGAATTTGTGCATTTTGGAATATTTTTTCATGCTGAGACTGGAATTTAAGCAAAGTAAACCTGAGTAGTAAAAAGGAAAGCTCAAATTCATGAGCTTTCTGACTGCCAGCTAAGGCACAGTGGCTGGGGACACCTTCATCTGTGGAAAGCAGGGTTGTTTGGCTTGCTGTCAGCTGATGCGATGTGCAGTGGTTTGGTCATTGAGCACACGACTTCAGTTTGTCAAGCAGTTGCATGTAGAATGTCTGTGTAGAGAATCACTACTCTGAGGTGAGTCAGGATTTGGCCCTACCCCAAACATGCATTCATTTACAGCTCAGGAGGATCAGCCTTTGTTAACGTTCATGCATATCCAGCATCAGCAAAGCAAAAGGCTGGGAGCAGCCAGGCTGTAAAGCATGTAAAGGGAGCTGGAGAGCATAAAGTATTATGAAATCAACAAGGAAATGCTTGCAGTAATGGAGAAAAAAAGATGTTGAGCAAAAACATTCTAGGTTGTGTCTTCGAACTGGTCTGTGTTGTGTTCTGGGGTGTGCATCTATTCTGAACCAGCCTGTGGCACTGCTGGCTGATGTGCTCGTCTGGTTTAGGACCTCAGAGGTGAATGAGAACAACAGCTCACAGAGGAATTCACTGGAAGAAGGAATGAAGCCTGAACAGAGAACGAACTCCATGTCTGGGTAAGGGGATGAGCAATGTGCTTTGCCTTGAAACTGCCAGCTGATGGAACAAGGGACTCCTACTTTTTTAGCAAATACGGAGTGTGGAGAAGATGAAACTGTAATTGGGAAAAAAAAAAAAACAAACCTTAGCAGAAACTTACCTCTGTGTTTGTGTTATTCTTCTGTCCTTCAAAATGGTGTCCTTGGATTTGGGGGTGGTGCAGAACAGCGTCTGAGGGTGTTGGTCATCACCTTACCATCACCTTGAGAAGAGCAGGCAGTATTGAAGCGGATGAGGGCTGCCTGTTTCTCACTGCTTCTCTCTCTGCCCAGGTTGAGTCCATTCAGTCTTGCAGCAGGGGATGCGTTGGCCCCCGTGCGCACAGCCAAAGCAGAGCGGCGGCACCAGGAGAGGTTGCGAATGCAGAGTCCTGAGCTCCTGAGCAGCCAAGAGAAGGAACTTTCTCCAGCAGAACGTCGTGCTCTGGAGGCAGAGAAGCGAGCGATGTGGAGGGCAGCACGGTGAGACAGAAGGAGCTTCATCGTTTTCTTTTCTAGGCCAGTTCAGGGAAGAATCCGGGGTGTTCAGATGGGGAACAGAAAAACTTCCCTTATGCCATATGTTTGCAGAGGTTGTAGTTGCACATTTCTTCCGTTCAGACAGTGCAGAGCATCCGCTGCTTGGCTCAACTCATCTGCTTCTGACCAGCTATGTGAGTGAGAAGTCCCGTATTCCAACTGTGTCTGCACAGACCTGAAGATAGGGGAGTTTTACTTAAAAAACCCAACAATTCTTATGTCTGTGTGTGACAGCGAATGCATCTCTTGCCTTGCAGCACACCATTCCCCATCTCTTTTGTAACACGAGAAAGATCACATCTCTCCAAGCTGCAGGCTGACGTATCCAAAACGAAAAACAGCAAGAACGTTTCATAGAGTCAGTGTTGCTAGGCTGCTAGGTTTGCTGAAGTTAAAAAATGAGCAAGATGAGGGAATTTTTATCCATACAGGTTGTATTGTGAGCTACGACAGAGTGAGTCAGCATCTGTCTTGAAAGAAAGAGAGCTTTCAATCTGAAATGCTCTTTCTGGGGAGGTTGAATGGGAGGCTTTAGAAGAACAGCAAAGCTAATGACTCGCCTTTGCCAGACTGCTCAGTTGGATGCTGGAGGGATTGGTGTGAGGTGATACAACCTAAAACCTTCATGTTTGAGGTGAGGTGTGGATCCTAATGGTGCCACGTCCCTCTGGAGAGGCTCTGGGGATGAAGAAGTCTTTGGGTGGAGTTCACAGTGATGACGGCTCACCTGGAGCTTTGCAGAGGGCTCAGCTTTCCATTCTCACTTCATCATAGGACAGATCTGCTTGTGGCTTTGATTATGCTTATTTAGAGCTGTGCTGAGCTAACGTCTGCAGTTACTGAGGCTCTTCCCCTTTAGAAGAACACTTCCTTGGCATGCTCCAGCTCCATTGCTGTGGATGATCCCTTTACCTGGTCTTTCTCAGCTGTTGTTTTTTTCTATGAAGCACTACCTTAATTCCAGTGCAGTGCTCTGCAGTGTCAGAAGGCTGATCAGCTCACTGAAAAGCTTGCCAGTTAGAGTAAACCTTCATTTGGAAGAGTGATTTCTGTTATCTCGTAGCATCCTTGCTGCACCTTTGAAGCTGGCGCTGCTTGGAGTGGTTTTAGGTGACCTCCAGAGGTCCCTTCCAACCTGGGGGAATTTGCACTCAGCAATCTCTCCTTTGCCTGCACCCCAGAAATGGGGTTGCCTACATACAGTGACCACAGTGTGCTGTGACAGAATTGTTTCCTCTATGGGCTGTTGGCTCAGACACGGTGAGATTCTGTCTGCTTCTCTGACTTGCTGAATGTTCTGCAGTCTATGGCATCACACTCCTGCTCCAGTTGATGTTATTCCTGTGGTTTCTGTGTCACAGCTTTTCAGGAGGCATCATTTGCAAATGAAAGTCCTGTGTTTTCACATGAATCCAGGAATAACCCTTTGCCAAAAACAGTACGTGTGTAAGGAAGAGTGTTTGACAGCAATACTTGTCGTAATAGAGGCACTGGCCTTTGATTACAAGACCAGAAGCTGGATGGGTGTCACAGAACCAATTAAAGAGTCCTAAATCATGGAATCCTGAGAGTTGAAAGGGACCTTTAAAGGCCATCTGGTCCAACTCCCCTGCAGTGAACAGGAACGTGCACAGTTACATCAGGATGCCCAGGGCCTGATCCAGCCTCTCCTTGAAAGTCCCCAGGGATGGGGCATCCACCACATCTCTGGGCAACGAATGTGTGCTTACAGACTATTGGGAGAGGTTGGGCTGGGACTGATCCCAGATTCTGGCTCTGGCACGTGGTTCCTTATGAACTTGGTCAGATCTCTGAGTCTCTGCACTGCGAGAGGACTGTAATAGCGAGTCTGTCTCACAGGAAGGCTGGGGGTGTTAAATACATGAAATACTGCACATGAACAGGATGCTGTTTAAGTACCACAGACACATTTGGAGAAGGCATACTCTGTAGAGTTGCTACTCACGTTTGGTGTCTTAAAAAAACAAACTAAAAAACGACCACGCCAACCTCCACTGTTGCATTTGGTCCAACAGAAGAGAAGTTGGCTGCTGTGCTTCCCCACCTGAAGTTCAACATCACTGTGCTTTGAGAAGTGGTGGGGATTGATCTGCCGTCCCTTTCCAAGCAGAACACCAGGATGTTCTCTCCCTCATGCCTACCATTCCTGTGTGTCTTTCCCTGATGGGGCAGGGTCTGTCAGGTTTGATCTTTCATAAGCCTGAATATTAGCATGCCCAGTGCAGCTTCTGTCAGATTCAGCATTCAGTTTACGAGTTCTGCAGAGCAGCTTCTCAGCTTCATTTTGCTTCTGACAGCAAGGTGTATTTTTCCTCTCCAAGAAGCGTCTGGCTGTTCCTTGGGTGGTGTTAAGGCCTGACTTATTGACAGTGGCAGGGATCATCAGCACAGTGAGCTCCTCCAGTCCAAGGACAGACTGTCCCTACCGCCACAGCTCTCACTGATGTGAGCCATCTCCTATCACTGCTGCAGAGTGGTGACATGGTGGCAGCCAAGGCTCGCGTCTTGTTTCCCCGTGCAGCCCCACACGTGCTGTGCGGGGAGGATTGCCTCACTAACGTGTATTTTCTTTAAGTGCATGATTTGATTACTTTCTTTCTAATCTTCTATCTTCTGCTTCTTTCCAGTTCTCTGGTCTGTGTGCTGTCACTTGTGACCCCATCAACTCACACCACCTTGGGCTTTCCCTTTTCTCCCTGTGTCATCAGTGCCCTGTCAGGACATGCGGTGCCCCCCCACCACCACACACCCACTCCCTTTCCTCTGCTGGGGAGACACACGGGGACCCATCCTGCATAGGCGATCTCAGCACACACAGATGCTGACGTTTGTGCCCCAGGAAGGCTGTGACTGAGGGGGTAAAGGCACACGTTGAGAAGGAGCAGCAGCCTGTTGAGGCCAACATGCGTCCTGCTGGTTTTTCCAATGCGCTCTTTTGTGGATGCACTCAGCTCTGAGATTGCGTGTGTGCTGGGGCCTGTGCCAAACAGACCCTTCACAATGAGCCAGCAGTGCGCTCTGGCAGCTCGAAAGGCAAATGGGATCCTGGGCTCCATCAGGAGAGGGGTGGCCAGCAGGGACAGGGAGCTGATTGTCCCTCTCTACTCGGCTCTTGTGAGGCCCCATCTGGAGTCCTGTGTCCAGGTGTGGAGCCCTCAGTACAAGAAAGACATTGAGATTTTGGAAAGGGTCCAGAGGAGGGCGACTAAGATGATCAGGGGGCTGGAGCACCTCCCCTATGAGGACAGGCTGAGGGAGTTGGGCTTGTTCAGCCTGGAGAAGAGAAGGCTGCGGGGTGACCTCATTGCAGCCTATCAGTACCTGAAGGGAACCTACACCCAGGAGGGGAATAAACTCTTCACAAGGGCTGATAACAGCAGGACGAGGGGAAATGGATCCAAGTTGAAGGAGGGAAGATTGAGGTTGGATGTTAGGGGGAAGTTCTTTACTAGGAGAGTGGTCAGGCCCTGGAACGGGCTGCCCAGGGAGGTTGTGGATGCCCCGTCCTTGGATGTGTTTAAGGCCAGGTTGGACGGGGTCCTGGGCAACCTGATCTGAATGTGGATGTTTGGTGGCCCTGCCAGGCAGGGGGGTTGGA
>NW_024967730.1:0-1498 GCF_019238085.1 Lagopus leucura
AGTGCTCAGGAATGATATTGGCATATTTCTTTGAAGTTCCTTAAGAGACTCCCATTTATAAGAAAGGTCGTAAGGAGGATCCGGGGAACTACAGGCCTGTCAGCCTGACCTCGGTGCCAGGGAAGGTTATGGAGCAGATCGTCTTGAGGGAGATCATGCGGCATGTGCAGGGTGACCGGGGGATCAGGCCTAGCCAGCATGGGTTCATGAAGGGCAGGTCCTGTTTGACCAACCTGATCTCCTTCTATGATCTAGTGACCCATCTGGTGGATGAAGGAAAGGCTGTTGATGTGGTCTACCTAGACTTCAGCAAAGCCTTTGACACTGTCTCCCACAGCATTCTCCTGCAGAAGCTGGCAGCCAGAGGCTTGGATGGGTACACTCTTGGCTGGGTAAGGAGCTGGCTGGAGGGCCGGGCACAGAGAGTGGTGGTGAATGGAGTTAAATCCAGCTGGCGACCGGTCGTGAGTGGTGTTCCGCAGGGGTCGGTGCTGGGGCCTGTCCTCTTCAATATCTTTATTGATGACCTGGATGAGGGCATCGAGTGCACCCTCAGTAAATTCGCAGATGACACCAAATTGGCTGGAAGTGTGGATCTGCCTGGGGGTAGCGAGGCCCTACAGAGGGATCTGGACAGGCTGGAGAGCTGGGCTGGAGCCAATGGGATGAGTTTCAACAAGGCCAAATGCCAGGTCCTACACTTCGGCCACAACAACCCCAGGCGACGCTACAGGCTTGGGGCGGTGTGGCTGGAGGACTGCGTAGAGGAAATGGACCTGGGGGTATTGATTGATGCTCGGCTGAACATGAGCCGACAGTGTGCCCAGGTGGCCAAGAAGGCCAATGGCATCCTGGCTTGCATCAGAAACAGCGTTGCAAGCAGGAGCAGAGAGGTGATTGTTCCCCTATATTCAGCACTAGTGAGGCCGCACCTCGAGTACTGTGTCCAGTTTTGGGCCCCTCACTGCAAGAAAGATATTGAGGCCCTGGAACGTGTTCAAAGAAGGGCAACAAAGCTGGTGAGGGGTCTGGAACACAGGCCATATGAGGAGAGGCTGAAGGAGCTGGGAATGTTCAGCCTGGAGAAGAGGAGGCTCAGGGGAGACCTCATTGCTCTCTATAACTTCCTGAAGGGAGGTTGTAGTGAGCTGGGGGTCGGCCTCTTCTCTCGTGTCATTAGTGATAGGACCAGAGGGAATGGCTTCAAGCTACGGCAGGGGAGATTCAGGCTGGACATTACGAAATATTACTTTTCAGAAAGGGTGGTCAGGCACTGGAATGGACTGCCCAGGGAGGTGGTGGAGTCACCGAGCCTGGGGGTGTTCAAGGAAAGGCTGGATGTTGTGTTGAGGGACATGGTTTAGTAGGAGCTATTGGGAATAGGTGAACGGTTGGACTGGGTGATCTTTTAGGTCTTTTCCAACCTTAGTGATTCTATGATTCTATGATTCTAAGAGGCAGAAAAGACAATCTAGAGTTTTAGGGTGAAATTCTGTGC
>NW_024967731.1:0-1558 GCF_019238085.1 Lagopus leucura
GTTCCGCCCTGACTGACGTTCCGCCCTGACTGACGTTCCGCCCTGATCACTCTTTGGTCTGTGGATGTATCAGTGTGACAGTTCACTTAAAAGCCAGTTATTCCCTAGCTAGTAATATGTTTTAAGTGTTCTGTTGCATTTCTTTAATAAAAGCAGTGGGATTGCAATGGTTTATTGATCATGTCTCTAAATATGTATATACACATTTCTAAATTATTGTTGGAAACCAGTCTGTTAAGTAGTGGAGTTCATTTTATTTAAATAATTTCACAATATCGTCTAAAATGAAAGTATCTTTAGTTTACTGGCTTTTTTATTTGTCTGAAATGACTAAGTTATAGCTTGGGTTGTCAAATCCCTTTGTTTCATTTACTGAAACGCGTAGGGCTCAGATGTTGGTGTGGCTCTTTGTGTATTTGAATTGTTTCTGTGCTTTGAAGAATAATACTAGGAAGCTGTGATATCAGAAATTGCTGTTTTGAGTGTTTGACTGAAATATATTGATAACAGGATTTCTATGTCATACACCATCAACTGAAAATTCTGATTGGGTAAGAACGTGTTGGAAGTGCTTTTGAAGTTTCATAACCTAACCTGGTTTCATAACTAAATTTGTGAGTCTAGTTACAGTGAATTACCATAAACTTTATCATAAAGAAAGACTAAGCAATTTTTATTATAGAAGCTGTGACATACTCACTCTTTCATTGTTCACAGGAGACTCACTGATGACTGAAGAGTGTGTGACGCAGGCTGACAAGTGGCATAACATAAGGTTTGCATAAGACTAATTTTTTTACCATCTTAATCTACTGTATTCCAGGGTCACTCATCTGTTTCCTTAAGCTGCATTATTGTTAGATGTTGTATTGACCACAAGATCATGTAGTGCTGTTATGTTTTGATACTTTGTGCTGTATTTACTTAGGAAATAGCATCTTGTTTTGAAATCTTGGCTAGTTTTCTAGCTCTCATAGATTCAGAGGTACAGCATTAAAATCTATTTCAAGAATTTAAGATATATTAACTTAATTGAGATAGTTCAATACATTTATGATTATATTAAAATTCTATGATGTAGAGAGTGTATCAATCCATGCACACAATACATAAAATCACATAAAAATTACATAAAAATAATCAATGCAATACAAATATTGGGGTTATTTTAGGAATTCAGACAGTGAGTCCAGTCACAATATGCTCTAAATATCTTGTAACTTCAACCAGGGAAGAGCTCCACAAAGAATTTCAAAAGAAAAAGGTGCTATTTTAGTAGCTATCATAAGGAAGGGGAGAACAAGAGATGAGAGTGGCAATGAGGAACTCTTGTAGTTGGTGACAATTTAAAAAACAACTATATCAGAGCGTAATCCTCAACTGAATACATTCTCTTCAAATTGTAAGTGGTAAGATCAGACCCCTATTCTGAGAACAAGCATGAGAAATACTAGCCTAGAAATATTCGTTTTGGGAAGTTATTTTAAGTTTATAAAAAGAAGGTCATGCAATGAAGGTGCTTCAACCATATAACAATAATATCTGCTAATGTAGAAGC
>NW_024967732.1:0-1455 GCF_019238085.1 Lagopus leucura
GTCAGCCCCCCCATCACCATCCGCGCCTCGGGGTCGCGGTTCGGCTCCTGGATGACGGACGCTGTGACACCCAGCAGCGACAGCAGGGTGAGGGGAGAGCGGGGCGCCCCATAGGGACCCATAGGGAACCCATAGGGACCCATAGGGACCCATAGGGAACCCATAGGGAACCATAGGGAACCATAGGGACCCATAGGGACCCATAGGGGAACCCATAGGGAACCCATAGGGACCCATAGGGACCCATAGGGAACCATAGGGACCCATAGGGGAACCCATAGGGGAACCCCATAGAGAAACCCCATAGGGACCCATAGGGAACCCATAGGGACCCATAGGGGAACCCATAGGGACCCATAGGGGAACCCATAGGGACCCATAGGGAACCCATAGGGAACCATAGGGAACCATAGGGACCCATAGGGAACCATAGGGAACCCATAGGGAACCATAGGGGAACCCATAGGGGAACCCCATAGGGAACCCATAGGGACCCATAGGGGAACCCATAGGGGAACCCCATAGGGACCCATAGGGGAACCCATAGGGACCCATAGGGGAACCCATAGGGACCCATAGGGGAACCCATAGGGAACCATAGGGAACCATAGGGACCCATAGGGAACCATAGGGAACCCATAGGGAACCATAGGGAACCCATAGGTGAACCCATAGGGAACCCATAGGGACCCATAGGGACCCATAGGGAACCATAGGGAACCATAGGGGAACCCATAGGGAACCATAGGGGAACCCATAGGGGAACCCCATAGGGAACCCATAGGGACCCATAGGGGAACCCAAAGGGGAACCCCATAGGGACCCATAGGGACCCATAGGGAACCATAGGGAACCCATAGGTGAACCCATAGGGAACCATAGGGAACCATAGGGACCCATAGGGAACCCATAGGGACCCATAGGGACCCATAGGGAACCATAGGGACCCATAGGGAACCCATAGGGACCCATAGGGAACCATAGGGAACCATAGGGAACCATAGGGAACCATAGGGGAACCCATAGGGAACCCATAGGGGAACCCATAGGGAACACATAGGGACCCATAGGGACCCATAGGGAACCATAGGGAACCCATAGGGACCCATAGGGGAACCCATAGGGAACCCATAGGGAACCATAGGGGAACCCATAGGGGAACCCCATAGGGAACCCATAGGGACCCATAGGGGAACCCATAGGGGAACCCCATAGGGACCCATAGGGACCCATAGGGAACCATAGGGAACCCATAGGGAACCATAGGGAACCCATAGGTGAACCCATAGGGAACCCATAGGGACCCATAGGGACCCATAGGGAACCATAGGGAACCCATAGGTGAACCCATAGGGAACCATAGGGAACCCATAGGGACCCATAGGGACCCATAGGGACCCATAGGGAACCATAGGGACCCATAGGGAACCCATAGGGAACCATAGGGAACCATAG
>NW_024967733.1:0-2309 GCF_019238085.1 Lagopus leucura
GGGATATCAGGACACCAACAGGGACACCATAAAGGACATGGTGACAATGCCATGGGGACATGGGGACATCCATGGGGACACCATAAAGGGCATGGTGACGACACCATGGGGACAAGGGGACACCAACAGGGACACCATAAAGGACGTGGTGACAACATCATGGGGAGATGGGGACACCCATAGGGAAACCATAAAGGACATGGTGATGACACCAAGGGGACAAGGGGACACCAACAGGGACACCATAAAGGACATGGTGACAACACCAAGGGGACATGGGGACACCAACAGGGACACCATAAAGGACGTGGTGACAACACTAAGGGGACACGCGGGCACCCATGGGAACACCATAAAGGACATAGTGTTGACAACACAGGGACATGGGGACATTAACAGGGACACCATAAAGGACATGGTGACAATGCCATGGGGACATGGGGACACCCATGGGGACACCATAAAGGACATGGTGACAACACCATAGGGATATGGGGACACCAACAGGGACACCATAAAGGACATGGTGACGACACCATGGGGACATGGGGACATTAACAGGGACACCATAAAGGACATGGTGACAACACCATGAGGACACGGGGACACCAACAGGGACATCCCAGGGATGCTCTGGGGTGTGGGGTGGCCCTCGGGGACCCATCAGTGTCCCTGTCCCCAGGTATGGGTTCCTCCTGGACAAGGCTCTGATCATCTGCAAGCGCCGTGGGGACGCTTACGAGGCCAAGGATGTCGTGGACCTACAGAGCCACCAACTGAGGGACAGTGGCCTCGGGCCCAGGGATGGCAAGAAGGTACCGTGAGAGCCAGGTGGTGGCCAGGATTGGGGGCCATAAGTGTCCAAATTTAGTGGCCCCAAGTGTCAGGTCTTTGGTGGCCCCAAGTGTCCAGATCTGGTGGCTCCAAGCTCCTTGTTCCTGATGTCCCCTTTGAAGTCTAGTGGCCCCAAGCACCCAGCTTTTGGTGGCTTCATTGAAATCTGGTGGCCTCAAGTGTCCAGATTTAGTGGCCCCAAGTGTCAGGTCCTTGGTGGCCCCAAGTGTCCAGATCTGATGTCCCCAAGCACCCAGATTCCTTGGTGGCCCCATGGAAGTCAGGTGGCCACAAGTGTTCAGATCCTGTGACCTCAATCCCACAGCTCCTTGGTGGCCCCACTGGGGACCGGTGGCCCCAAATGTCCAGATTTGGTGGCCCCAAGCCTCATGGTCCTTGGTGGCCCCAAGTGTCCAGATCTGGTGGCTCCAAGCTCCTTGTTCCTGATGTCCCCTTTGAAGTCAGGTGGCCCCAAGCACCCAGCTTTTGGTGGCTTCATTGAAATCTGGTGGCCTCAAGTGTCCAGATTTAGTGGCCCCAAGTGTCAGGTCCTTGGTGGCCCCAAATGTCCCAATCTGATGGCCCCAAGTGTGGGGGTCCTTGGTGGCCCTAAATGTGCAGATTTGGTGGCCCCAAGTGTTGGGGTCCTTGGTGGCCCCAAATGTCCAGATTTGGTGGCCCCAAGTGTTGGGGTCCTTGGTGGCCCCAAATGTCCCAATTTGATGGCCCCAAGTGTGGGGGTCCTTGGTGGCCCCAAATGTCCAGATTTGGTGGCACCAAGTGTCGGGTCCTTGGTGGCCCCAAATGTCCCAATTTGATGGCCCCAAGTGTTGGGGTCCTTGGTGGCCCCAAATGTCCCGATCTGATGGCCCCAATCTCCCCATTCCTGGTGGCCCCATGGAAGTCCGGTGTCACCAGCTGCCCAACTCTTGGTGGCCCCATTGAAACTCGGTGGCCACCCCCCACGCCTGGTCCCTGCTGACCCCCCCCCTTTACCCACAGTGGTCCCACACCTTCCTGCTCATCAACACGGCCGGGCTGCAGGGCTACGAGCTCTTCTTCAAGACACGCGAGCTGAAGAAGAAGTGGCTGGAGCAGTTTGAGATGGCCCTGTAGGTGACCCCACAACATTGGGACCGGATGGGATGAGCCCCACTGAGGGGTTGGGTGCCCCTATGGGGGTCGAGTTGCCCCCCTCAGGACCCCCCCTCATCCTTGGCCAGGTCCAACATCTTCCCGGAGCACGCCCTGGCGGATGGACACGACTTCCAGATGTTCTCCTTTGAGGACACCACGTCCTGTAGGGCCTGCCAGATGCTGCTGAGGTAGGGGGGCGGTGGGGGGGGGGGTCATCAGGGGTCAAGGATGGGGTAGTTTGGGGTCTGGGTGGGTCAAGGATTGGGGTGGAGTTTGGGGGGCTCAAAGATTGGGGTGAAGGTTGGGTGGGTTTAGGATTGGGGTGAAATTGGGGGGGG
>NW_024967734.1:0-3626 GCF_019238085.1 Lagopus leucura
CGTGGTTCATCGTGTGATTGCTAGGAAGGCTGGAATTAGTGAAATTCCTACGTGATTGAGAGAAGGGCTTTCTGTCATTTTGTGTTCATAAAGATAGAATTTGACTTAAAAAGCTCACGTTTCTTTTCATGGAGGCACGAGAGTTAGGGACTCTGAAATGTACCTAGCGTCGATCTAAACAAGAGTTACTAAAAGCTCAGGAATCGTTGTCTTGCAGAAAGTGGAACCTCTCATCCGTGATAAATTATAAATATTGCACTATCTGTACATAAAGGAGTTCTTAATGGTGTCTTATTCAGGACCCCTGCAAACCTACAAACAATCCACAACCTGCTTTTAATTGAAGACTTTTTCCTCAGACACTGTAGGTACACGCTGGCTGGATTTGTTATATTCTGAAGTTATTTTAACTCGCTGTAGATTTCTGCATGTGAAGTAAGGCCCAGGAAAGTCACAAACACTGACTCTCCTTCCCCGAAGCAATGCTTAATAGCCCAGCCTGTAAGATGCTGCTTGCGCCCTTAGAAACAAGTCTGAAAAAATCTGTGTATTTTCAGCTGTAATCATTAAGCCTTAGCATTCCTCAAAGGAAAAGCAAGCGAACCAGCTTTCCCCTGCTAACAACACAGAATTCTCAGTCATTTGGTGGCATAAACTCTCAGAGCTGCCCTAAACTAAACCCCTATAATTCAGCTTCACAGAAGGTTTCAGAACTGCTTTTTAGATTAAGTCATGAGGAAAAAAAAACACTGGGAGAGCATTTAACACTTACATAGGTTTTGGGTTTTGACTCCCGTCCCTTGGAGGATCTATGTTTATTGGGCTGATGATGGAATGTCAGTCTCGGCCTTAACTGTGGAGCAAATACATACGAGCTCCTCACAGGGATGCTGCTGTGTAATCTTTTCCTCTGTAGAGTTCTGTCTTGCTGCAGATACCCATGAAAGCATACTGGTGGATGTGCAGGCTACGAGGTACAGATTATGTGTAAGAGCAGTAGGAGCTGCTGCCCACGAAGACTTAACAGAATGAGATACTTTTGCAAGTGCTTAATAGTATCTAGTCGTTAAAGGGAAGTCATTAAATCTCTACCCTGCAATTTGGAAATTGCAAATCACACTCGGGGAAGCTGCACTGTGCTGCTAAGAAATAAATACAGAAGATTCAGATGCATAGTGACCATATTTTTGAACGTGAGCTAGATGGCAACATGCAGCTTTTAATAAGGAGGCTGAAGAAATTACAGGTTGCTAAAATCCAAGGACAACTAGGCATTCCATTTTGCCAGCCATGCTTTTCTCTGCCAACACCAGTAAAAATGGCATTCCACGACACTTCCTTTTAGCGTAAGCAGAAGTGGCTGTGAAAACAAACCCAATGAAATAGTCAGCAATAAAATGATAAAGTCACTAAATAATGCATTTTTGTTTGGTTCTAGAGGCTGGCCTGTGTGAAATTCTTTGGAGGTGAAGTGCAAACTATTATTTTGTCTACGGTGCATTCCTGGGGAAACACAGCTATGAGAATGCTATAGTTCACAATGAAAGCAGTTCATTTCTCAGCTTGAATTATGCATATTCTTCAGTAGGTGGCCTTCTTCCTTCTTCAGTGGTACAGAATCAGCAGCCTGGCATAGTGCTACTGGGCGCTTTGCTGCTTGATGTGCCTTCCTTCAGAAGACAGACCGAAAGCAAGGCCTCTTTCCTTTCTGATTTTGAAGGCTCTTAAAGCAATTTTTTTTCCCCTACATTTTGCTTTGCGCAGTTTTAATTTAATACGGCGTTCTTCTTCTCTTCCTTCCTGCCCTCCTTTGTTTTGTGACGTTGCTGAGCACCGTAAATGACCACCGTATTTCCTCTGAGACAGCTGCATTTAAGAGGGGAGTGAGGTGAAGCCTGCAAATACACTTTGTGAATCATTCCCAGAGAAAGAAACGCAAGATCACTTGCAATTGTTACACACCGATACACCTGGACAAACTCCAGCTTTTCTGCACCCCTGCCATCTCTCCTCGAGAGAGCGTGAGGCTCGTGCTTGAGAGATCTTTCTGGGTAGGCTGGTGGCTTTTATCCTTTGTCTGAGAACCTAAGTCGCCGCAAGCAACCTTCCTCCATGACAACATCAGTTAATTAGCTGCAGTGCAGGCCGGTTTGTCTATGGCTGCCTTCTGTCTGTATCATCCCTCTTTCAGGGTCAGTCTGTCCTACCAGGGGAACTGCACAAGCCTCAGCAAAGTTTGCCTTGTTACATCCGGGGCTCGTTCTTCATCTGATGCATTCTGATGAGCCCTGCAGGAGACCAAAATGTCAGAGAGTTTCTGGCTTTAGCTTATAAAGCAACTTTCCTGATGAACTTTATTGCACGTAAACTCAACACGCTGAAGTTTAGTGTTCTGACTGAGAAGACACAGATGCAGCGCTAAGAGAAAAACTGCTCGTAGGATCTAGCATGTGGATGGGGCTGGTGTGGTGGGAGCTGGGAGAGGAAGGAGCAGACAGATCTCCTCATAATGAGAAGCATAACGCAGCCTCTGCCGTGAAGATTGGAGCTGCAGCTTCCCAGTCATTAACAGGGAGACCTTCCCCACGGCCCAGGAGCTGCGGCCCACTGCCACCGTGACCCCAGAGCAGCGGAGTCTAGACAGCACTGTGGGCTGATGGCTGTCAGTGCCTCTCAAAATTCTTCAGGACTTTCTCTTCTCCAAAGGATGCCTGAAGCAAACAAGTCCTCAGCATTCCTGGGGGCTTTGGGCCAGAGCCTTTCCCAAGCGACTGCCAGATTTTCGGCCAGACTCTTCAGCCAACAGTTTGGTATTACGGTTCTTGTTGCAGAGGCATTTTCTTAGGAAGGGATGGTTGAATTTCTAGCACGCTTCAGACTCTTAACTGCTTGTCGGTTACTCTGGATAGAGAATGAGAACCATAATCCAAGTGTTAGAAGCCTTGAAGGGATCAGTGCCCAGCTGTGCCAATGAACAGGTTATTCCTGTGTCACCTCTATTTCAGTTTGTGTAACTGAATGTGGCAGAGCTACTTTTTGAATCTCGGACTGATTTTGTGGAGAAGAGAGTGCTATTTCTGAGCCGCAATGCTTGCAAGGCATGTTTTACTTGTGGCAGAGAAGATGTGCCTTTGACAAAAAATACCAGCCGATTGGTTTCTTATGCTCCACACCTAGGATTGGTGACCTTCCACCATAGCAGAAGAGAACTCTACTGCTACACCAATCTCATTACTCTAGGTGGTGCTTGGGTATAATCACGGGAACTTCTTGGGAGTATCTTGTACAAAGTGGAATAAGCATTCTGAATTGCACAATAATGACTTCTTGACATTTTCACAAGCATCTTCATTTTTTCCTCAAAAAGGCAACAACTCATCAAATTCCAACTGAAAACTCCAGTATGTATGTAAAGCCACACATATGTTTTGAAGGTGTAGTTGCTGGGTGTTCAGAGTGGATGTCTGGCTAGTAAAAACTGCTAGAACTGGAGAGAAAAGCTGTTGATGTTGATGAAGCCTGCCAACCGAGCTATATTTTTGCTAGTTTTTCTAGGAGGACCTTAACATTTTGAAGAAGTGTGTTCTGCCATTCAGAGTGAATCCCAGGAAGAACTGTTAGCATGC